>NC_088800.1:73787447-74089644 GCF_011386835.1 Chrysemys picta bellii | reverse complement strand
GGGCTGTCCTGGCAATATGATGCCTCTGTGGTTGTGTGATGTGTGAGAGTTCTGCAATGATAAAGGAAAATTACTATATATTCACCATCACTAATCAAAAGGAGTTAGGTGTTAGGCATGGGAGGAAGGGATAGCTAGGTGGTTTGAGCATTGGCCTGCTAAACCCAGAGTTGTGAGTTCAATCCTTAAGGGGGCCATTTAGGGAACTAGGGTAAAAATATGTCTGGGGATTGGTCCTGCTTTGAACAGGGTTGGACTAGATGACCTCCTGAGGTCCCTTCCAACTTTGAGATAATATGATTCTAGATGCCTACGTTCTTTTAAATCTCTGGTCCCATATAGCTAAATTTCATTAGAAACTTTAGAAGGAAAAACATACTCGCTACTGAGCTCCATCTCATCAGGTTTTGAGCCAAGTGAAATGTTCACAGGAAACCAAAATGCTCCTGAAGCTTGTCTGGATTTATGTTTTTTCTGCAAAGTCATAACTCAGCCTAGGTTGGTTGAAAGCTCAAGATCATGTGAGCAAACTTGGCCCTATTTTCAAAGGGAGCTGGATTGATAGTTGAGTTTGTGTCCGTTTTTGTGACACTCAGATTTGCACATCATAACCCTGAATGAGTTATGAATATACTCTTGCATCTCTCAGCTCTTAGATGCAGTCAGTGTGTTACCCGGGGTTTTGCTGAATCCAAAGCTCTTGGTAACTTTACTCTCGGTGAGATGGTGGCAGGAAATAAATCAATGGGGACATGGCCGTCCGGCCAATAGATAATTGACGCAAGCAGGCAAACAAAAGTGCTTTCACTCAAAGCCTCTACTTTATTTAGTCTTACACACGTCCACAACACGTTAGCAGTGCACCCCAGATTCATATTTACCCAGGGTCCTGAGGAGGTCTTGAGGGGATAACTATAGACCAGAGGTCGGCAACCTTTCAGAAGTGGTGTGCCGAGTCTTCATTTATTCACTCTAATTTAAGGTTTCACATGCCAGTAATACATTTTAACATTTTTAGAAGGTATCTTTCTATAAGTCTATAATATATAACTAGACTATTGTTGTATGTCAAGTAAATAAGATTTTTAAAATGTTTAAGAAGCTTCATTTAAAATTAAATTAAAATGCAGAGCCCCCGGACCGGTGGCCAGGACCCGGGCAGTGTGAGTGCCACTGAAAATCAGCTCGCGTGCCTCCTTCGGCACGCATGCCATAGGTTGCCTACCCCTGCTATAGATGTCCAGTGGCCAACTTTCCATCTGCAGGGGAACTTGAGAAGTGTCCAAGTGCTCAAGTGTCCACTGAGCCCAGATTTCTTCCTCTTTTGATTCCCAATTTGTTAGTATTATATACCTTGTTCATCAAAAAAACTGCTGAGCAGAAGCTAAGTTAAGTATGGAGTTTTCCAGCCTATAGTTTTCCATCAGTTAACCAGCTGTATTTCACATAGCAATAGTTAACTATTGCCAGACTTTCCATCTTGCAAAACTGCATGCTTCAGAAAAAGCTCAAGTCAGATGGGCGTGGGGTCATGTTTATTCCTTGTGGTCACTCACTTCCTCCTCCTCTCCTGGTCTGTTAGTTGTGCTAAGGTTTCAGAAATGGCCTTTCTAGCTACTTTCAGCAATGAGCATAACAACTGGTATTCCAGCTGCAGGCAGTGGTTTAGGCATGTTACTGGGTTAACAAAGTGTCCTCCTTACAAGTGCGGGTAACAAACAGAAAAGTATGACAGTGCAATGAATATTTTTTCATGTTTTCTATTAATATTATTTATTATTTGCATTGTGATAGTACCCAGGACCTGGTTGTGCTAGGCAATGTACAGATACAGAACAAAAAGATGGTCCCAGTTCCAAAGAGTTTACAATCTAAGGGTATGTCCAGACTACCCGCCGTATCGGTGGGTAGCAATCGATTTATCTCATTAAGACACAATATATCAATCCCCGAATGCGCTCCCCGTCGACTCCGGAACTCCATTGGAGCGAGCGGCGGTAGCGGAGTCAACGGGGGAGCGCGGCCGTCAATCCGCGCTGTGAAGATGGGAGGTAAGTCAGAATAAGATAGGTCAACTTCAGCTATGGTATTCCCGTAGCTGAAGTTGCATATCTTACATCGACCACCCCCCCAGTGTAGACCAGGCCTAAGTTGTATAGTAAAAAGTATTTTTGGGGTGGAGGAGCCATAAGAAGTGGGTATCCGAGAATTCCCTGTTAAATTAGAAATTGTTATTGTTACTATAGATCCATTGAGCACAGAACAATATTTCATATACAAGTGCTTTTTTATTTGTACTGTAAGAGAGTTTGTAAGTATATTATGGGTGGCCGAGATTGCATTCATGTTTTTCTTGCAAAAGCTTTATTAAATGTTGTTTTGACTACTGTAACATCACCTACCTTGTCTCTCTCTAATATCCTGGTTCCAACACAGCTACAAGACTACTGAAAACAAACAAAAATAGTTTTGAAATGTAGTGGTTGATCTGAATGAGCCACAGTTGATTTGAAAGTCAAGATTCGTTTTTTGCCTATTTTCACTCTAATTTTTAAGGAGTTTCAAGTTTACTCGGAACATATATAGGACTGTATGGCTAGGGGTGGCCCACTTTTAGTGGGATGAATGGGGCAACATAGCATGATTCCCATTAGCAGCAATACTTGTGCAGCTAAATCCCCAGGGATCACTCTTCAAATTTACCCACAAATGTCCTTTAAGTTCACTAAATACAGTAGAATCTAGATATGTGCTTAAAACCCCAAAAGTAATGTGTATTGTCAGTGAACAGGCTAAACTGCTGGTTCATGGGCAATGCAGGTAATGCACCCTCAATGTGATTGCACCAGCAACAGAAAAGGAGCAATTTTTATGACTTGTGTCATATCACATCAAATGAGGTCAGGTGAATTGCTTGGGATTGCATCATATGTGACCACCACAAAATCATGTCAACTAATGTGATAAGAATTTCTGATGAAGTACTACGCTCCTGGTAAAGCCAGAAGTAAAGTGAAAGGCCTGGGCCATCCTCAATGAACTAAGAAATATGTGATAAGGTACGTTTTTTTCATTTCACAATCAAGCACGTTGCAATGTTGATTAAATATCGTCAAAGAGTGAAATAACCAAAATAAAATAATGGATCGTAAGAACAGTCAGCAAAAGACAATGCTCAGTCTGTTCACTCACCTTAGTTGAGCTTGGAAATGGGCCCAAACTAAACAAATACCTTCACACTTTGGCGATGTTCAGCTTCCGAACCAGAGCCCATGGCCAAGAGCCATCCTGTCAAATGCAGTCAGATGTAACTTCTGTGCAAAAGATGTTAGTAAAGCTGGGCTCATGCATCCAGCTAAGGCTATCATTCAGTTTAAAATGCTGAGCAACCACCTGTGACCCATTATTAGCCCAGAGTGTAACTGCAAGTATTTGTTCTGTTTTAATTTGACCTGCCATACATTGCTTAAAAAAACTTAATGTATCAATTACTACTTCTATTCAGTTCAAAGAACAATAACACTTTCTAGCTCTGGAGACCGTTGCAGGCAACTAGCTCATGATAAGTGGCTAAAGCACTCCCAGCATTTTGATTTAAAAAATTTTTATTTTCATCGCAGGCAAACATAAGACCAGACGGTCTAATGGCTAAGAAATAAGCAAATGCAGCACGGTGACTGCAGAAGAGATGGGCCTGAACTGAAAGCGGTGTTCACTCACTCAGTATTGGGTATTCCGTCATCATTCATCCAAACATGACTGTTGTTGGGACCAAGCATCATCGTATCAGCATTCAGCTCTGTCATGGACAAGGTCTCAAATGATTTATCTGTGCTTATGACTTTCAATCTTTGTTGTAATATATATGGGCTAGATTGTAGGGTTGGGGACAATGTGCCTGCACAGCAGAACGAGAGCTAGCAAGATCCTCCCTTTGAACTCCTGCATGGGTTACGCACCAGCTCACTCTTTCCCAGTGGAGAGGGGCAGGAAAAGGAAGAAGTCTTGGTTCCACTCCTGCTCGTTAGCTAGAGCAGCTAAGCCAGTGCAGGGGCACATCCATCTTTTGCTGCTGGTTTAAGCCAATTACTAACCACACCCCCCAAAGGAAAGAGGGAGGGGGGAGCAATTGTGACTCAGAGGGTAGTTACAATGCCTCCTGAGGCTACTCCTGGGAAGCACAGTTTACACTTTCTCTTAAATCATTGCGAGGTGGTACGCATGATTCCTGCTGAAATAAGAGGAAACTCATGTCCCACACTGACATGTAGTCACCAACCTACTTAAATGCTAAGTATGCTTAGGAATTCCGTCTGGGATGCTTTTAAATGAAAGGTCAATTACAATTTTAGAGCAGACAAAGAACAGCTGATCCTTTGGGTATATATACACATACACACTAGTCCTCATAGGAGAATTGGCCTATAACTTGCCCCTAACAGGCAGATGCATTTGTCTCCCCCAAGGAGAGCGGCATCCAGGATGAAGTTACTAAAATCACAGGAACGCCAATTTACTTCTTCAACAAGAATTGGAGGCAGGAAGATATCCCCCCCCCCTCAATGTTTAGCAGAGGTGAGGAAGTGCACTTTGAATGGCAGGGGGTGGGGGAAGAGGGGCAGCAAAGGGGCATAGTGAAATTTAAACACACTAAGCACCATACTAAGCATGGGAATGGGGAGAGTCGGCGGAGTGAGAGAAAGTTGGGGTGTCGGGGATAGCAGAGGGTGTCGGGGTGACTGTTCTGCATGGGGAGGAGGGGGAGTTAGGAGCAGCAGGACAGAGTGGAGAGATCAGAGTCTTGGGGGAAGTTGGGGTGGGTACTCCTCAAGGGGCATGGGGGGATTGGGGGTGGCTGCTCTGCATGGGGAGTGAGGGGAGGCAGGGGCAGCAGGCCAGAGGAGGGAGAGTGGGGGATGTCAGGGATAGCAGGACGGAGAGCAGGGTGGATGTTCTGCATAGGGAACAAGGGAAGCTACTGAGACGTGGAGTGGCATGTGCAGAGATCAGTCAGCTCCAGGCTGGGACATGGGGTCCAGCAGTTCACGTCTCTCTCATCAGGTGTAGCTAGTCCCAGCCTGGCCCCAGTCACCCTGGCCCGCTCCTGGGGGCTGCTCCAGATCTGGCTCTCGCCTCCACAACCATGGAGCCCCACCTGGCCTGAGCACATGTAACAACTCACTTAAGAACAATGTGCAGGAATGGAAACATAGATCAGCCCCCACAATATTTCCATAGCAGGGTGCTAGCCACCACTGCACCTTAGGGCCTGATTTTCATGGACACTGAGGCTCCTTACACTGCTCTAGCAATTAAAATGGCCCTAAAGTGGAATTAAATTACGTCTACACCCACTTTAAAGCCTCTCTACCTCGCCAGGGCGTAAATAAGAATAAGCTTGTTAAGATTTTTGCTACTATGCAAGTGCTTACTGAAGATCCTGCAAATTGTTACTCATGTGAGCTGTCCTTACTCACAGGTGTACTCCCACTGATGTAAATAGGACTACTCACATGAGTAAGTGTTTGTCAGTTCAGGCCTATCGTTTGTAATATAGTTACTGCTTGACCCTATTTATGTTTGCTCGATTATATTAAGGACCTCGTTTTCCAAAGTGAGAAGAGTTGCACACCTTTTTTTGCAAGCACAATTAATGTGCCTGCATACACAAATCATATATTTGCACATTTGGCCAGCTAGGTGGATGACTGGCCATTTGCACATCCAAAGCTTTAACACCAACAATATAGAATTGTGTACAGTTGGGAGTTTGCTTGATGCACTCTTAAATAAGTGTTATCCCAGATTTGATGTTGGTTAATTGTTGTGTACCAGACCCTCTCCCCGCACTGGAGCAGGTTTTATGATTATTATGGTGATTACTGAATTGATAGTTTACTTCCAAGATTTAATTAGTACAGAGCAGTGAAACTATTGACCTCAGGAGGCAGTTACCATGCTATGGCCCATTCTGTAAGAATATAAATTAAGCTTGGCTCACCATCTATCCCTTCTTCCTGCCGTGAACAGCACGCAGCTTCAGCACAGATCACAGAGCCAAATTCTTCTGCCTCTGCAGGATTCTGCTATGTAATCCCAGCATTGCCACTGACTATTTATATGACATTGGGCAAGTCACTTTACCACCCCGTGTCTCCGTTTCCACATCAATAAAATAGGAATAACAAGTAGTAGTAGATGGACTCTTCCTATGTCAGTTGAGACTGATCCTCAATAGCAGCCAAGCCGCGATCAGTGCAGAGGTGGCTCTTAGCCCCACAACTGGGGCTTGGTGAAGGCAGGGTTGACCCCTTGAATCACGGAGAACAGTTCCAGCGCTGCTCCAACTTATGGCCACCACCTGATGGGGCTATTCCAGCCGTCAGGGATTGCTGAAGGATGGTAGTGCTCCAGTAACCCCACGTTAGCCTTCAGCCAGGTCCTTACACTGCAAGGGGGAGGTTGTGTAGGGCTGTGACGATGGCTGTACATCACCACAGGATTCCCTCTACAGAAGGGCAAGCCCAGAGGGATGGATCGGGTGAGTTTCCAGTTGTTTTGTGCCCCTTGAATGGTGTAAACCCTCAGAAACGGGGCCAAAGACAGCTAAGATTGACCACCTTGCATTTCTAGGGCTAGAGCCACAAAGGGATTTAAGTGATTAAGTCCAAAATTTAGATCCTCAAAACTCATGCTCAGCTGCCTCCTAACCAGACAGGCGCATAAATTACCTAGGTGCCTAAGTCAATAAATTCCCACCAATAAAATCCCCAACATTTCTTTCAGTGAACATGCATGCAGCCACCTAAGTCTCAACACCTGTCACCTTGCTCACATTTAAGCCCTCACGTGATTCACCAATGAGGTATCACCCCATCTATTTCTCTTGCAGGTCCTGAGCCACTGGGTGTACTCAGAGGCCACATTAGAGCAAGTCTACTGGATTTGGCCCACACACAAAACAGAGGAGGTGGTGGCCTTTCGCCCACACTATGAAGGACCCGGGCTCAAATCTACCTGAGGGGGGGCAGGGACATGAACCTACCATTCTCAGGGGAGCACTCAAAACACTGGGCTATGGAATATTCTGGGGTGGGTTTTTCTCAGTCTCTCCTATTGAAACTGTTCCACATTGTATGAGACACTTTAATATTCAGCCTGGGAGTGAGAATATTTAAAGTATTTGAATCAAAGTGGACCAGCTTCAACAGATAAGATGGAGAAAGACCCACCCCAGAATATACCATCACTCAATGGGTTGGGCAGTCACCTACAAGGCAGGAAACGTGGGTTCAAGTCCCTGCTCCACATCAGGAAGAACCGGGATTTGAATCTGGGTCTCTCACATCCTGGGTGGGTGTGCTGGCTACAGGGCAGGGAAGGTTTTTTGTGAGAAAGGGCTGACCTGGCTTAGGGGGGTTCATGGCTGTGAAGCCCAGGGAGAGATAGTCGCCTCCCCTTCACACCTAAATCCCTTTGAAGGGAGGGTCTTGGGCCACGCTCTATTTCCTATTGACTAGCTTAGGCTTAGCATGCAGCTTTTGTCAGTCCTATTCTTAGCTCTCTCCCCATGCGCTGGCTTGGGAGCATGGGCTCCTATCAAAGGGCTCTGCATTGCACTAGGCAGCAGGGCACCTAAAAGGCTTGGCTTTGCAACACCAATCTAAGTCCCCGTTGTGGATCTAGGTCCTAAAGTCTAAGGCCTGGTCTACACTGGGGGGGGAGTGGTGTGGGGGGAATCGATCTAAGTTACGCAACTTCAGCTATGTGAATAACGTAGCTGAAGTCGACGTACTTAGACCGACTCACTGCGGTGTCTTCACTGTGGTGAGTCGACTGCTGCCGCTCCCCCGTCGACTCCGCCTGCACCTCTTGCAGCGGTGGAGTACAGGAGTCGATGGGAGAGCGCTCGGGGATCGATTTATCATGTCTAGACTAGACACGATAAATCGACTCCCCGCTGGATCGATCGCTGCCCACCGATCCGGCAGGTAGTGTAGACATACCCTAAGGGACTAAGAATGACTGCTGCCTGAATTCACGTACAGGAGCTTTTAACTAGACGCAGTTCTGGCTTTTTGAAACACAAGGAGTCAATACCGGGACTGCCATGTAAACTGCAGGAAGAAAAAGAGGATTCCGCCAACATTATTATTTACAAATGAATATTTGGAATACACAGGTGACTTCTTAATGTTTGAATGATTGTTTTGTTTACAATAAAAATGTATTTGTACTGTTACGATTGAAACTTGCCTGGAACATCCCATCACAAAGCCTTATTGCTTGGGACTAGGCAAGACACAGGTAAAGCAGCAAGATAAGTTGGAGGGCCTGACAGATTGTTTCTACCTCTAATTTCTGTGATCAGTCAAACCTCAGTCTCTCTGCTAAGTCTCTCAACAACTGTACCAATCATTGCCGCTTGCATTATTTTCACGTGGCCACCTGCCCAGCTCCTAACCCACAGGCCAAAGAACAGCAACTAGATGTTAACATGAACCAGATGCAAAAGGCCCCGTTATCCTATTCCTGAGTATCTAAAGCGACTCAGTCCCACCATTCAATGTGCTCCCTCTGCTTAACAAATAAGAGTCAGAATTGTTGTAAACAAATCTTTGAAGTGGAAGGTTGAGTTTTACATCCCTGGAGTCATTATTTTATGCAGTCTTAGCAAATGCATTTATGTGTTGAGGCATTTCATTGTTCTTTTGATGTTTTATCACATCTGTGTAGGGTGGTGTTGGTTCCAGCCATGAAATGCAAATTTGAAGCACAGTGCTTGTTGCTGCCAGAATAAAAGTTGAACATGCAATACATATAAATGATATCGATGCTAGGACTTTAGGAAAGGATTTGAGATTATGGTGATTAGAGTAATGCACAGGGGTCTATAATGCTGCATTCAACAGTATGATTTTCATAGCTTTAAAGTGGCCTCAAACTATTTTTTCCCCAAAATCATGTTGTTACATGCTGGGTAGAAGTTTATCATCATAAAACCATGATGCACTCCCTATTCTTCCATTTAGCCAAAGGCTTTAATCAGGATTGTGGCCCCAATGTGCTAGGCACTGTGTAGACATATTGGTAGACACAGACTGCCCCAAAGAGCTGACGACCTCAGGTAGGGTGACCAGATGTCCCAATTTTATAGGGACAGTCCTGATATTTGGGGCTTTTTCTTATATAGACACCAATTACCCCCCCACCCCTTGTCCTGATTTTTCACATTTGCTATCTGGTCACCCTAACCTCAGGAGACAACAGCAGATGAAGAATGGGGGAAAGATTTACACCCAAATAGATGCAAAATGATACGTACATATACGTGTTTGCTTTTTCTTTAATTAAATAAGTAATTATTAATATTATTTATATTGCATTAGCACTTAAGAGTCCCAGTCATGGACATGGGCCATTCTGGAAGCTCACCGGCTTCATGGCTCTTCAGAAGGGATGTAAAGGAAGAACAAGGTTTAGACAATCAGTTTAGGGAAGGTGAAGTATAAGGGAGAAGATGCAATAGATATTCATGGGAAAAGTGCACAAGGGAGCGGAGTAGTCTGGCATCCTTGACAGAGCCTTGATTAGCTCATTTTTCTTCAATTCAATATAGGGAATTAGGCAATAATGTTGTCTAATTGCAACGTCAAAAAACGAGAAATGTTTCAAAAGCCTTACTGTGCAAAACCTAAATAATAACGTGGTTCAAGGGGATACAAGAGTAATTGAAAGTATGAGTGGAGGAGGTCCATAAAGTTAAGCACCTAAGTAAGTAGGATTAGGATCTAATTTAAAGCAAGATTCAACCTAAGGGAAAAACAAATAACTGGAGAGAGGTGGAGAGTAACAGTGATAGGAACAGGTGGTGACAGACTAATGAAGGTCCCAATTTTGTAATCCACTGCCTATGTGTTTGCCACTGTACCCACACAGAGCTCCATTGGAATGTATGGCAGTGATATGCAAAAGTAGGGCCCAAGTGCTGAGTTAGGCTCCAATCCTGCAATCAGAATCCCTAGCTGTCCAAAGCCCTATTGAATCTCATGCTAATTGCAGAATGGGGGCCTTAAATCATACAAAGGGGGAATAAAAACAAGTTTTAAGATATAAATAAACTAGGACTATTTCTGACATCACTAATCCCCACTGACCATCTGCCTAGACATTTTCAGCTAACAATTCACCATCAGCGTCACTGTAGAAGTGGATTTATACGGCAGGGAGAAGAGAAATGAATAGTGAAAAAAATGATGGGAAAGCAGATTAAAAATGTCAAACTGACTTTGTTTTCATTTGGTTGGGGTTTTTTTTAAACCAAAACAATTCAGCAAAATTGACACAGAATCGCAAAATGTTTCAGTCACCAAATCAGCATGTTTTACTGACAAAAATTTCTGTCAAAAAATTTCACCAAGCTCTACTCAGAATCAAAAATTTCAGTCAAAAAATGTCACCAATGTACTCCGAATCAAAATTACATCATTCAATGAATAAATGAAATTAGATGGATTTTGCTGAAGAGAGAAGCCAATGGGTGGAACGAAGAAGGAGAAAAGAAGGAGAGGGAGAAAAGCTTTCCAGTGAGAGGGAGAAAAATTAGATCATGGAACCTTCTCTAAACTCAGGTGAATTTCCACAAAGAGAGCTACATTTTTTACCAAAATAGAAATCCCTTTAGCCGCTGAACGGAAACATGCAAAAAGATCATTTAAAAACATCCCGTAGGCGAGAGGTTAAAAGGAGCGATATTTATACCCCAGTTCTGGCCATATTCCGAACAACTCTGATCAGAGAGGGGCATGCAACCAGAGTCACAGCCCCATCGTGACAGGTGCTGGACAAACATAAGAAACAATTTGCTCCCAATAATTTGCAATCTAAATTGAAGATACAAGAGGTAGGTGTGTCGCACAATGGGGCAGCGAGGGCGAAGGGGGAGAGCAACAGGAGCACAAGGTTACATATAATAGCTACATGTGGAGTTTGTGGGCCAGATGGGCTTGACCCAACCCCCTTTGAAGTCAATGGAAAGATTCCCATTGACTTCTACGGCTTTGGATCAGGCCCTAAATCTGTAAAGAGATTTGAAGAATAGCACTGTTATATGAGCATTCAGAATTATCATCAGTGGGAAAATATGGAAGATGAGATGTATGTGGGTGTCTTTTTAACTTGCCTGAGGAGCTCAAAAGATCAATAAGACAAATGTCAGTGCACAGGGGACTATTTAATTGGATTTTGGGGGATACTTTAGAAAAATACCCACTAATTTAATACAAATGATGAGCTGATGACATTTGAGAAAGCAACAGACCATTTGTTAGAAGACTTTGCATCAGACTATAATTATTCCTAGTCAGATTTAGCAAAGAATTGGACCAGAATTGGTTTATACCTTCCTTAGTGCACTGCATGTACTGTTCTAAATAACGTTTACTCTGCTTTGTTGGGTCAGATTGTACTATAGGGAGATCAATTGCTTAGATGTCTTTCCAAAATATCTACTCAATGTGCACTACAGTCCAAAGTGGGAAACACCCCAAAGATAAATTAAATGGGGTGTTTCCCACTTTGGACTGTAGTGCACATTGAAACCATAACTTTGCTAACTACCCCATAATAAATTAAGGCTGAAACCATTTTTTGTGGCTAGCAGACATGTTCAACTGGGTTACTTCTGAGATTCATAGATCAGAAGGGACCACTGTGATCATCTAGTCTGACCTCCTGCATGACAAGCCAGTTAATTCCACCCCGTCATTCCTGCACAGAGCCCAATAATTTGTATTCAAACTAGAGTAGATATTTTGGAAAGACATCTAAGCAATTGATCTCCCTATAGTACAATCTGACCCAACAAAGCAGAGTAAACGTTATTTAGAACAGTACATGCAGTGCACTAAGGAAGGTATAAACCACACGTGTCTAAATCATTTTCTGCATGTCACATCCCTAGACTTCAGTATATCTATATTTCTCACCACCCATCTCAATGCAGGAAACACATCCATCTTCATTCTCCCAGGAAATATTAATGCTGTTTCTAGTCCTATATTTTAAAAAAATTGTCAAGCCTCTGAACAAGGTATAACCCAGTTAAATGTAAGGACACAAAATAAGTGCCCCCACAACACAAACAAATTTGCAGCCTGTTTTCACATAGGCAAAAGCATGTTTACTTCAATGCTGGACTAAGACAAGGAGAATGAATTTTCTTACAGGGAAAAAGCATGAAGCAGCTAGCTCCATTGTTGATTTCAGGATCTACATCTTAAGGTATTAAGCTCTTAGAGAGAAATAGTGGTTTGTATTCATTGAACAAATGCTAAGCGACAGTGATACGATCGATCTTTGTTATATTCTCACCCACACACAAATAACAGGACAAATGTGCACAGATGGAAAATGAACTGCAAGAAGATGGGAGCAGACACTGGGAGAAAGGATTCTTTGCTTAGTGGATTTATGTTGTTTGTTTGTTCACCTCCTGATTCTAAACATCATGAATTGGTGGAAATGCCTTTAAAGCAAAACTGTTGAGTTATTCATGACACTGTTAGAGCATACTGTGGAGAAAATAAAGCAGTGGTGAACCTTGAGTGATGGTCCTGGATAGAGAAACAACCAAATAGACTCATTGGCAGAAGGCGTATAAGAAACAAGGAAGTGTGATTTATAAACCATGTCCACCTAATATGTTTTCAAACAGATCCACCTTTATCTACACTAAAGACAAAGTCATGTTGAATATCAATTTAGTTAACATGTTTTACAACACAATGTATTTTCTCATTATTGACAAACCTTAAAAGATGGAACAACTGATTCATCAAATTTGTCCATCTTCTAGTGTTTATCGTGTCCCTAATTGATGCTGCTGCTTTTTCATATGGCTGATGTAAATGTAGAGCAACAACTATAACTTTATATTTAGAGATTGTGAAGCCAGATAATTGCGTCTGAATTAGTAGAATATATTGCTGTAATGCCTCCTTCGTCTTTGTGAATCGGGCATTGAGTTGTTATATGTTCCATGGTCTGTACTGGGTGACCACAGTCACACACTGGAGAGTCTTTAATTTTCCATTTGTGTAGCAAGTATCCGCATCTGCCATGGTTTGTGCGGATACGGTTAGGGTTGCCCATGAGCTTCATGGGAGATCAAAGCCAGGGATCTTTCATGAGGTGTTTATTTATGTCTTCTTGTAAACTCCTTCCGGCTTTCCAAGCTTCATCAGGGTTGAAGTTGCATTGTTGAAGGTTAAATGCATGGGTCCAAAAGGGTTTATGCGACTTCAAGTGGTGGTGAGGGACGCTCATTGGTGCTAAAGCCTTGGACTTTAACAAGGACTGGACACATGATTATTCCCCAACTACACTACAAAATGAAATCATGTTTTGAAAAGGTTGAGAGTTAAACATCCCAGGTCTTCTAACATGATTATAGCTACAGAATAAACAGACACCAGCCAGCAAAGGCACTTCAGTCTGGAAGAAATGTCACTTCCCCCCAAACCCTAAAATTCAAGAAACAATGCAGTAAATAAAGATGAGTCAAGGGACAGAAATTCAGAAAGTTTTCCAGATAAATGATTTCCTGCATAGCTCTGCAGGCAAATCTAGGCATGATCTTCTGTCAGACATGGCTCCATAGTGAGCAGCTGTACAAAGATGATGTTTACCGCTATCTAAAGCTCTGGAGAATGCTTTCACACTTGCACAACTTGAGCGTGAAGTGACAAAAGTGATGAGTAAGTTATACAGCATCTTAGTTCAAGGTCTCTACTCAATGTGGAGCTAATTGCATATCCCACAGATTTTCCTTATGCTTTTAGTGTTTGTATAAAAAGAAATCAATTAAGGTCATAGTCACACTCTGTGTTTTCATTTCTCCTAATTTGTTTAAGTTAAATTAACTCTTTTGCCATTGAATAGAAAATAATGTTAACAACATAAAACATGCAAAATAACCACAGAACTTTGGAGGATAATTATGGAAAGCATCATTCCAAGTATCTAGAATTTACAGCCACTTAAGATAAGTGAGGTGGAAACTGGCTTACAAAATTTGCCCAAAAGGCTATATTCCTCAGAAAATCACTCACTAACAAACTTTCCTTGTTTTATTTTATCTGTGCTTGGTGTGAAATTACTGGGTGGTATCATTTAATTTTAGTCAACATAGCATGTTCATCACAATTAGAACCTTGCATCTATATGAACCAGGCAAGTGCTATCATGCAAAAGCAGAACAATGATGCTATTTTGATGCTAAAAACAGAAGAAGTGGCTTTTTTTATTTTCTAAAGTGGGATGAGGTGAATAGAAATTAGAATTCTCTTATCTGAGTGGTGACCTGTGAGTGTCCAGCACAGCCCTCACTGGAAATGCCAAGATCAGGGCAGGCTGCAAAAGGAAAAGCAGATACTCCCAAGACTGGTGGGTAACACTGAAGTTAATCTCCTCAACCAGTCACAAACTGTGCTTCTGCTCCCCCACACTGGTTATCAAGAAGCAAAAAAGAAATCATACAGCCCCCTTTATTGCATTCCAGTTCTCTGGCTCCCAGCCAGCACGTAGGTCCAGTACAGTGAGAAGTTATTTAAAAAACTCACATATACAAAATGTTCTTCTAACCCCAAAGGGTCAGCCACATTACCAGGTCTGTATAGCTTTGGATCTTACACAAAATACCACACTGCCAGCCAATTCTTTAGGGTCTAAAACTAAAGGTTTATTATAAAGAAAAAAGAACGAACAAGAAGAGAGATGTTAAATCGTAAAGCAGTCACATACATACAAAGACTTCAAAGTCCATATATCAGGTTCCTAGCAGTATTGGTGAGTTTGTTGGCTTGAAAATCCCTCTGGAACACATCCACAGCTTGGATGGTCATTCAGTCCTTTGTTCAGAGCTTCAGTTTGTAGCAAAGTTCTTCCAGAGGTAAGAAGCAGGATTGAAGACCAAATGGAGAAGATGCAGCTGCCTTTTATAGTCTTTTGCCATGTGGCCTGTGCTTCCTTTGTTTCAAACAAAAAGCTGTCCAGCACATGGCTTGGAGGCCTTAGAGTTCTGTCCACAGGCATGCCCCCGCATGCCTTGCTGAGTCATAAGGTGTATCTGCCTTCTCTCAATAGGTCAGTTGTATAGCTGATGGTCCTTAATACGCCAACAAGCAGGCTAGGCAGAGCTGATACCCAAACTGTCTGAGAGGGACACCCAGAAGCATAGCACAAGTTTGAAATACAGACATATATATCTATAACTCATAATACAAAGGTGATACAAACACATACATGAGATTATCATATCTGGCAAGTTGTAACATTTTTGCAGATACCTTACATGGCATATCTGGAATAATTCATTACAATTTTACAATATTAATATTCACAATATCCTCAAGTGTCCCCCAGATTCCATAAAGCATCACAAGAGTAAAGTGCAAAACATTGATTTGGTGTGCGGCAGCTCATACTAGATAGTCATAATGGCTCCTTCTGCTCTTAAAAAAAAAAACCTATGAATATACGTATGTAAAGGCCAGATCATCAAGAGTAGGGTTACCATTCGTCCGGATTTACCCGGACATGTCCTCCTTTTGTGTGCTAAAAATAGCGTCCGGGGGGAATTTGTAAAGCACTCACAATGTCCGGGATTAGCAGAGCGAGTGGCTGGGAGGGCTGCAGGGAAGTCCCGGGCTGGACTCAGGAGCAGCTGTAGAGGAGCCGGATCTGCCCTGCATTCTGAGCCAGCAGCTCCCTTGCAGCCCAGTCCGGCAGCACTGTGCAGGGCCAGACCGGGTTTTGTTGTGCAGGGCCAGGGACCAGGTTTTGTTGTGCTGGAGAGCTCAGCCACGTGTCCGGCTCGGCTGCACAGAGCCCAACACTCTGTTCTGAGCAGCAGGGTAAGGAGGTCAGGGGGCAGGAAGGTTCTGGAGGTGGAGGTCAAGAAACGGGGGGGGGCTTTTTGGGGGGAGTGGAGAAAGTTTTGGGCAGTCAGGGTACAGGTAGGGGGTAGGGTCCTGGGGGGCAGTTGGGGGGGGTCTTAGGAGGGGGCAGTTAGGGGACAAGGAACAGGGGCTCTCTTAATGGCTCTCCATGCGTCTCTGGACCCTCTCAGCTGTCGGGCTTGGACGGAAACATTGCCTGAGGGTAGTGAGAGAATGGGTTATCGGTGAGGTGGGGGTGGGCGTGAGCCCGGTCAATAGGGGCAACCCCTACCAAGATCTGAGCCTTTTCTCACACACCCGTTAGAGCTCGACATTATGCTGTTTGGGACCCCTCTTTGAGGAAAGCCTCTGGATTGCAAGTCCAACCGCTACCTCCTCGTGGTGAGAGTCGGTAACTGGCTTGGATAGCCAGGCGGATTGCGGAGGACGAACCCACATCCCACATTTAGTGGGGTGTGGGATGGGGTTGGGCAGCCCCATATGGTGCCACATGGATGCCCCCCTGGTAAGGGTAGCCTCCCCCAGGTACGGGTTGACTCCCCCTGGTAAGGGTTAGTTTCCCCCAGGCACGGGTTAGTTTCCCCCAGGCACGGGTTAGTTTCCCCCTGGAAAGGGTAAGTTTCCCCCAGGTACGGGTTAGTTTCCCCCTGGAAAGGGTTAGTTTCCCCCTGAGAAGGGTAAATCTTTTAGCTATGGAAAAAAGTAATTTATATTTTTATACCGGATTGGCGCTGGACCGGGTTAATAACGCCCCCGCTGTTGGCTTTGATGCCCCGGCTGACAGTGTTAAATATATTAGGGGTGTGATCAGGGTCGCTGGACCAATGGATAAAATGGTGTGGACTATAATGAAGTCTCATGAGAATGAGAGTGAGAATCAAGTCCTCCCAGTGGAGCATGGAGAGGAGGTAGAGGAGAATGTTTGTGATGATCATGGTGAGGAGATTTTATCTATCTTACCGATGGTTTTTACAAGGGACACTTTTAATGATTTAACTATGGACAGTTTTAATCCAGATTTTAAGTATTTAAGTACATTTGATGATCCATATGTTAGGGAATCAAGTACTGATTTTAATAGGGATCGTAATAAGGATCTTAACAGTATTGGTAGTAATATAAATATATTAGAAAGTAGTTCGTGGAAGGATGGGGTTTTTTATTTAGAGTATCCCGTTGATAGTTTTAATTGTCCAATATGTCCCCAGATATTACCAACATTTGGTAAATGGGCCAAACACATTAATGTGGTTCATAAAAGTAAAGCCATACGAGTTGTATGTAGTAAATGTGGAAAATCTTCTCAATATCATAATATAGCTTGCCACTACCCCAAGTGCATACCCAAGAAGGCGGATACCCCAATGAAGAGCCATACGTGCTCGGTCTGTGGGCTTGGTTTTCATACTAGATCTGGATTGAGCCAACACTGTAGACATAGACACCCTGCTGTGAGGAATGAGCAAAGAAAAGAAGATATGGCTGCTAAAAGTAAGATCAAAGAGGGATCGACTAGATCTCGTATATGGACTAAAGATGAGGTTGCGCAGCTTATACAGTTGGAAAGGAAATATATTGGGAAAAGGAATATAAATAAATGTATTGAGAGCGAGATGAGGACCAAAACGAATAAACAAATATCAGATAAAAGACGAGAATTAGCAAAGAAGAAGTTAGTGGTAACAGGAGATAGGGAGGAAGTGACTGAGGTAGAGGACATTAGAGTAAATATATTAGAAATTCCGCCCCCAAGAGAGAGGATTTTCCCACTAAAAGGACATCCAGAAGTGGATTTAGTGGAGAAAATATGTAAACGGGGAAAACAAAGTAGGGAGGGAAGAGAAATAATAAATAGTTTAGGGGAAATTGAAGGATTATTAAAGGAGGATTTAACAAAAGCTCTCGGATGGGCAATGTTGGAAAAATTATGTTATTCATTAGTAGAGGGACAGGACCCTAGAAATGAAAGTCAAATAGAGTTGAAGAATAAAGGAAAAGGGAAGATTAGAAAGGAGGGGAGAAGGAAGCAATTTAATGCAATTAGGAGATATGCTACAAAGAAAGCTAAGTATAAATTCTATCAACAATTATTTGATAAGGATAGAAGAAGATTGACTCGCATTATAATGGGAGAGCCAGATAAGGCTAAGTGTGCTATCCCTATGAAAGAAATTGAGGAATACTATGTAAATATTTTGGGAACAATTGGACATGGTAATATGATAGGGTGGCCATCATCCACAGAGAATGCGGATAATGATATATTAATGAGTCCGATCTCTGTGGATGAGATTAGAATAGCTTTAACAGAAATAAGAAAAGATAGTGCTCCTGGCCCAGATAAAGTAAAAGTGAGCAATTTGTGGGATATTTTTAATTTAGACTCCTTAATACTTACAAAAATTTTTAATATATGGTTTCTAAATAGACAGGTACCAGATGAATTTAAGAAAAATAGAACGATTTTAATACCAAAGACACAAGATGAGGAGGAAATGAAGAAGTTAACATCTTGGAGACCATTGACAATTGGGTCAGTTTGGATTAGAATCTATACCAAAATATTAGCAAAAAGACTGGTGGAAACAGTTAAGATATGTAGTAGACAAAAAGGGTTTATATCCGCCCCTGGGTGTGAGGAAAATATTGCTATATTAGATAATTTGATTAAAGGGGCTAAACGAAATGGGAATGAAATTGCAATAGTGTTCGTAGATTTGGCTAAAGCATTTGATTCTGTGGGACACGGACATATAATAGCCGGGTTGAGAAGATTTGGTATAGATGAACATTTTATAGATATTATTAGGGACCTTTATGATAATTGCACAACTAGGGTATGGGTGGGTGATGAAGCTACTGAGTCTATTTTAATTAGGAGGGGGGTCAAGCAGGGTGACCCGTTGTCCCCAATTTTGTTTAATATTGCTATGGATCCCCTTTTAACTAGATTAGAAGTAGAAGGAAGTGGTTTTTATGTTAAGGGTAATAGTGTCACGTCATTGGCTTTTGCCGATGATGTGGCAATTTTAAGTAGCTCATATAAAGGAATGATCAAAAATTTGGGTATCTTAGAGGAGTTTTGTAAAAATACTAATCTCTCTGTTAATGTGAAGAAAACGAAAGGCTTTCATATTTTAACTAAACATAAAACCTATGTAGTTAATCCTAAGGATAATTGGCAGATAGGGTCAGAGAAGATTGAATATGTTCAACCAGGGGATTTTGAAAAATATTTAGGGGCTAGAATAGATCCCTGGATAGGTGTAGGGGGACCGGTACTTAAAGAAAAATTGAAAGATTGGAGTGAGAATTTAATTAAGGCCCCATTAAAACCGGCCCAAAAAATATTAATTTTACAGACATACATCTTACCGAAGCTATTTTATAATCTTCTTTTAATAGAACCCCCTTTTAATCTTTTAGACGATCTTGATGTGTTAGTTAGAAAAATAGTTAAAGAGATTTTACATTTACCTCAGTGTACCACAGATGGGATATTTTATTCTAGAGGTAGGGATGGTGGTTTAGCTCTCACTAAGTTTAGTGTGCAAATCCCAAATATGTTAATTCGTAAATGGAGGAGACATATTGTCTCGAGAGATGATTGGATGGACCTATCTTATCTATATGCAGGAGAAAATCTTGTGGATAAAATATTGTCATTTAGTGCAGTAACATCTCATCCCAAGAAATGGAGGGAAGAGGAATTTTTAAGATGGTCGGAACTGAGATGTCAGGGAATAGGGATAAAATATTTTAAAAATGATTTAATTAGTAATTCGATTTTTAGAAACTCTAGTAAAGTTAAATCGTCAGCGTATATCGCAGCATTGCAGCTTAGGGCAAATATTTATCCTACTAGGGAGACATTAGCAAGAGGAAGAGGAGGTGTGAATGCTCTTTGTAGATGGTGCGGTAAAGTGCGGGAGACTGTTCCCCATATCTCAGGACAATGTTATAAGACTAAGAATGCTAGGATAAAAAGGCATAATAGAGTAGTGTCTGCAGTTGTGGATAAGGTTGGTAAATTAGGGTGGAAGGCAATGATAGAGCCCCATTTGAGAAATAGTAAGGGTGAGTTAAGAAAGCCGGATATTATATTTATAAAAGGAGATACAGCAGTGGTGGTTGATGTTACAGTGCGATGGGAGGATAATGCCGGAAGTTTGGAACAAGCCCACAGTGAGAAGGTGGCTTATTATCTTGAGTTAGAGGAAGAAATTAAAAACTTAACGGGAGGTAAAAATATCCACTTCTTTGGTTTTGTGCTTGGGGCACGTGGCAAGTGGAGTGAAGGTAATAATGATTTGTTACAATTATTGGGAATGGACAGAAGTAAAAATTTTAAGGAGAGTATATGTAGACTTGTTTTATATTCCACTATTGGTATGATGGCTATATTCAGTGACAGGTAAAGATCCCGGAGTTTCCATTCCGTGTATCTTGCCAAAACTAAATTTTAGCTATTTTGGTTTCCATGCTCTAAATTTTCAAATTTTTAATATTGTTTTGAACATTAACATATTTAGTGTTATTTAATATCTGCCCTTCAATAGAATGGTTTTAACTATAATAATAAATACTTATTAATGGATGAAATTCCAATTTAAATCATTAGTTTATTTATTTATTTATTTTAACTACTGGATGTGGATGCGGACTGGCCGCGTATAGTAACCAGGAAAGGGCAGGTAGTCACGCCTGTACATAAATAGGGGGTGGGGTTCTGGAGGGCAGTTAGGAGCAGGGGTCCCAGGAGGGGGCAGTCAGGGGACAAGGAGCAGGGGGGGAGTGTTTGGGAGTTCTGGGGGGGGCTGTCAGGTGGCAGGGGTGGGGAGATGGATCGGAGCAGTCAGGGGACAGGGAGCAGAGGGGTTTAGATGGGTTGGGAGTTCTGGGGGGGGCTGTCAGGGGGTGGGGAGTGGTTGGATGGGGCGTGGGAGTCCCAGGGGTCTGTCTGGGGGTGGGGGTGTGGATAAGGGTTGGGGCAGTCAGGGGACAAGAGGCAGGGAGGCTTAGATAGGGAGTGGAGTCCTGGGGGGCAGTTAGGGGCAGGGGTCCCAGGAGGGGGCAGTCAGGGGACAAGGAACGGGGGGAGGGTTGGGGGTTCTGGGGGGGCGGGAAGTGGGAGGGGCAGGGGCGGGGCTAGGGCGGGGCTCCTCCCGTCCTCTTTTTTTCTTGCTGAAATATGGTAACCCTAATCAAGAGGAGCTGCATTTGGAGTTCAAGAGTGCAGTATAGCTCTGAGGATCAAAACTGTGGGTGTTACATGCATGTATCTTAGGGCAATATTCACCTCTCCCCTCACAAAACCCAAGTCATCAGGCTTTGTGCAGAGAACTAAGCACAGAGTTAGTAATTCCTCTGCTCCCTCCTATACATACAGACAGAGCAGGGGTCTGCAGTCCACAGGGGCTCTAATAGCAGTCACTGCTTTACCCTGACAGCTACGCAGTGTTTTGGGACCATGGGATACATGTACTATAAGTGCAGATCATGTGATATCTCCCTAGTACAGAGTCTCCCTTCCCTGCACCCTGAGGTTTCAGAGTCCGCCTTGTGCAGCTAATCCACATCCTGACTGTTGATTTGCTATGGGACACCCTTTGCCCTCATGTAGCAGGGTGGTGACCCCACTCCTGCCCAGAAGGGCTTAAAACAGCCCTGTGAGAGGGCTGTGGTGGGGAACCAGTAAGCCTAGGCTGATTGGGGAAGCAGCCTCAGCTGGGGCCACGCCCCAATCAGGCCACATCTGGCCCTATAAAGATGCTGTTAGGCTGGAGCTGAGTCTCTCTGGATGTTGAGAGGGATGGGCCTGGCTGCTGGGAGCTGAGCAGGGTACCTAAAGTGGAGCAGGGCTGGGGAAAGGCCAGAGGAGCTGGGGAGCTCCGGCCTGGAAAACCCCCAGGCTGCAGGCCTTGTTAAAGGGTGAGAAGGTACTGGGGTTGCAGAGGGGCAGCCTAACAGGGTAGGCAGAGGCATCAGGTCCAGACCCTCCTTGCCAATGATGAGTGGCAATTATACTGCAGTCCACCCCAGTGAGCGGGGCTAGATGGTGACTGGCAGTAGCCAAAGACTAAGGTGAGGTGGGGATAGGGGGTTCCCCAGGGAGGGGAGACCCAGCGAGACTGTGGGGTACTGCAGGAGGCAGAACCCCGAGAGAAGGGGCACCAGGGTCCGGGAGGGACACGGGGGCCAGCGGCAAGGTGAGACACCAGCCTGCAGAGGGTGCTCCGGAGGCTGGCGAGCTAATTCCCAGGACGACCAGCAGGAGGCACCATGCCGGTGAGTCTTGGCCCTGCCACACCTCAATTACAGGCACCCAGTCCCCTGGCTCAGAGCAGGCCTTGCCCGGATAGATTTGTGTTCCAGAAACAGGCCTCATTTGATACGTGCTGGGATAGGTGAATTAAATATGCTCAGGTGTTACCTCCTTGCCTCATGTGACCTACACAATACACACTTTAAAAAAGAAAGGGAAGAAAACAGGAAGAAAACATTTATTTATACTTGCACCAGATCTCTCAGACAAGACTTTATCACAAGGCTCACAGTCCAGCGAGGAAAAGGGTTAATCCCAAAGAGAAGGTAATCATTCTCTAGCCCTTCAAATATAAACCAACAATCTCAATACTATTGTCTCTCAACAGTAGGGCTTGTCAAGAGGCCGGGATAATTCTTGTCAGGCCACATTCCTGGGCCTCCTCCGCTATGCCAATGCTTTTCTACTCCTTGTAGCTGCTTCCTAGTCCTTCCTGTCTCTCTCTATCTGCCCTCCTCCATCCCGTTGGTGCCATGTATTGATATACATTCAACAAACCTAGAAATGTGGGAACTTGCAGTGTGCCAGGGACAGCTGAAAGCCCAAGGCAATAGCTTCTAACACGGCGAGGGAGCCAGGCAAATGGATCAGGGTTAGCAATAATGTTAGTCTATTTCTGTCAATTGTCAAAAAAGTGAAACAAAGGATCTTATTGCAGCCAAACAAGCTTCCAGAGATGGAGACTACCCCACAATGGCTGTACAAAATTCACTCTTTTGTGGTTATTCCAAGTACACCAGCTCTTCTCCACACATTAGTTATCCTTCTTCTAACCACAATGCCCAGTGAACCCTACATTATCGACTTAGCCATCTTTTAGTCTTGCCCTTTAACCCAGGGCAAGAATGTAATGAATGAAGCTAGGAACCACAATCAATAAAAGCACTAAAGTCCACAGCTTGTATAACCACAGCAAGGAAAGTGGCTTCCTCAAATACTCAAATATATTAGATTAAGAAAACTATGATAGCAGAAAGAGATCCTAGAAAGCATTGGGTAAGAAAAGAAAGTGGGGATCAAAATCCTGGTTCTCTTGAAGTCAATAGCAAAACTCCCATTTGCAAAGCAAATATGCATTGTCCCAAAATGAGTCACTAAAAGTAAACTCCTTTCACTACAGAAATAGATTGGTCTTTGAAGACAAAAATGGAAATGGCAGGATACATTTAGGGCTTGTTCCTGCACGTGGATATATGCAATGCTTGTAAAATTAGCTCTTTCACTTGTGCACATGGGAGCACTAAATGCCAAAAGTCTCTTTAGTGCAAGTTGACACTGATCTTTCTTTAAGAAGTGACCATCAATACCAAACCAATGAGACGCTATGCGTTGCAAATGGGCAGAGATGGAAGCCCAGATCTGCCTGGGACAAGAGGCTTTCGACACTCCATATAAATGTCTTCCAGGAATGCAAGCATCATGGTTAAAATTGTCTCTTCATCTCTCATATCACTACCTCCTGTCACACAATCTTTCTCATTTAAATGAAATGTGTTACGACACTTACTGGAGGCAGGACTCAAATTAAGGTTCGGGACCCACAGGTATATAACACACCCCACCTCCCCAAGGCTGTACGCTATTTTCCCCCATGCACTGTCCCAAGATTAATGCCACCATGTTGCCAAATTCAGAACTGCAATTTACTTAGCAGGGGTATGAACCCCAGTCTCAGGCAGCTGCTATCCCATTTTGGCCTACAGAGGGAACAGGGGCCACAGGCACAAGAATCTGCCATCACCAAGATCTGCTGGCAACCACACAGCAGGGTTGGGGTCCCCTCCTCAGCTTAGCAATGTCGTGTCCGTCAGCCTCAGGAAGAAGCGACTTCTGAACTCCTCTTCCCCCCAACACCGCTTCCTCTCTGTCTCACGTTTCTTTTGGATATTCTTATGATCTTTGGCCCCTGGAACTCACTTCTTGCTCGTGGTAAGAGGGTGTTCTTCTTGACCCTGACGGAGGGCAGCCCTGCAAGCAGCACAGTCTATGGGAGAGGTCTCCTTAGTTTGTGCCCTATTGACTAAGACCTAAATGGAGGAAAGCTTCACATTATCTTTCCTTAGAGGTTCAAGTCTACTTCTGGTGTTGGTTAAAAAGTTTTTAACACATGGACAATAAATGGCTTTTCAAGAAAACGAATGGGTTGGTGAGAAAATCTTTGTTCTCAGAAAAATTGGTTTCTCATCAACATTCAATTTTTATTGCATTCAAAATTGTGCATGGAAAATTTTATAGTGTTCTGATCAGCTCTAGTCATTTCACAGTCTATGGGAAATCTCCAGAAGCTAAAAGCCAGCTTTCCAACAACACCAGATTTAGTAAGAATGGAGAGAGCAAAATCGGATGAAAAGAAAATGAAGGGTCTGTTTAACGTATCTAGTCAAACTCTACAAAACTATCAAAAACAAGTCCCCATCATGTTGTTGCTGGAAAGCCAGTCCTCTTTCATCTTTCTAGAGCAGGTATCCTTTCCTCCCATCTGACTCCCTTGGCAGGCAGGATGTCAGCCATACAGTAGCTGGACACTCAATTGTCATTCATCCTTCTCTGATTTACCTTTCAGTTTACTTTGATCTTCCCTCTATGGCATCACCTCCAAAGGTATTTACTCTTTCAGGAGGAGATGACAAACCTTCATGAAAAGTCCATTGTCTGTATCCAACATACATTCAGAGTTGTGTTCATTGCTCTGGATAAATAGCTTCCAGTTACCTTCCTGTACCATTTTTAGATTTAAACTTCTTTCCAAGGTCTCTCCTTGCTGCATTTTCCCATATTATTTCCACATAAGGATCGGCCACACCCAGAGCTGTCTGTTCTTTCTTCTAGCCCAACAACCATGCTTCTTGCATGTTAATTATCCTGCCTGGCAGTGTTAACCTGAATCCAACTGGCTGTTTTGCAATTTGAGTTTAAAGAGACATAGCTCACCTCCTTATCATTCTCTCATAACATTATTTTTACTCTCTATCAGATGTGATTTGCTGACCGATTCACTCCAACCTGTCACAAACATGATCACCAGGATGGTCATGTAAGTTGAATACATATGGGGCACCAATACAACCAAAGTGGATTCAGTATTTTTATTCAAGTAAATATTGATGAGTAATTTTTGAGATATTCTGTCGACACCATTAAATATCTTCCCTCTACGGATGAAAAAGGTTGTGGAAAAATTGGAAAGAGCTAGAAAAATGATTCAAGGCCTGCAAAACATGCCTTTAATGAGAGACTGAAGAAGTTCAAACTATTTAGTTTATCAAAGACAAGATTACAGTGATTTGATGAAGTCTACAAGTATGTACAAGGGGAACAGATTTCTGATAGTAGAGAGGTCTTTCATCTAGCAGGGAAAGGCATAACAAGATCCAGTAGTTGGAAGTTGAAGCTAGACAAATTCAGACTAGAAATAGGGAGAAAATTTTTGAACTGTGAGGGTACTGAGTAGGAGAACAAGGTATATAAGGACATGACAAAGTCTCCATTACTTGTAGCCGCTAAGTCAAGACTGGATATCTTTCTAAAATATACGCTATCACTCAAAAGAATCTATGGTCTGGATGCAGAAATTATTAGGTAAGGTTGTTTGACCTGTGTTATGCTGGAGGTCAAATTAGATTATTAGGATGATCCCTCCTGACCTTACAATGTATGAATTAATCTATGAACATGTGTAAAAGAGGGAAATATTCAAAAGTGGTTCAGGCCCTGACAGCATTCTGCCATTCACATGAGAGCTAGATAAAGGGATCGGGCTATGCAATATATGAAATTGAGAGAATGAAGCCACACACTTTTGTTCACCCCAAACAAATACCCCCAATTTTTTATTTTTAGTTTTTTGCTTTGATCCAAATATGATTTTTTCAGAAAAATTGAAAAAAAAATGGATTGGATCAAATGCAATGTTTATATCAGCCCAAAATCAAATGTTTCATTGCGATTTTGAACATTTAAAAATAAATAAATAAAATCAAAGGAAATTTCAAAACCAAAAGTTGTTTGGAATTTAAAAAAAAACATTTAGTTTTGAAAATGTAAAAAATGAAACATTTTGGCTTTTTCTAAATTTCTGTGTCTGTGGGCTTGGGTTTTTTTGTTGTTGCTGTTTTGTGCGTTCAATTCGGCAAAACCGACACATATTTACGAAACATTTTGAGGTCATTGAATGTATTTTCCAATTAAAGATGAAAAATTTTGCCCAACTCTAGCCCTAGCGACAACTGAACTGTTTTCCTTGGTATTTGCTATATACTTCAACTAAATAGTGACGTTAGCATTAGGGAAAGGTGGCTAAGTGACAGCCCTGAGAGCTGGCATCCTTCTTTTATCCACAGAACAGGTTCAGCAAGGGGACCAGCAATGCAATCTTCACAGTCCTTCCCCTCTTCTTTGCCTTAACCTGAGGTGGACAGACCAGCTCTTGGAGAGGAGAAAAGCAGTTCATGTTCAAAAGCCATTCCCTCTGCCCTCTCAGTGAGGGTTCCAGTCGTTGCCAAGTCTAGGGTGACCAGGTGTCCGGTTTTCACCTGGAACACCCGGTCAAAAAGGGACCCTGGCAGCTCCAGCCAGCATTGCCGACCATTGCCGCTAAAAGTCCAGTTGGCGGTGCTGCAGGGCTAAGGCAGGCTACTCCCTACCTGTCCTGGCACTATGCTGTGCTCCGGAAGCAGCCAGCAAGTCCGGCTCCAAGGCGGGGGGGCCACAGGGCTCCGGGCGCTGCCGCCGCCACAATCACCGGCCAATGGGAGCTGGGGGGGGGGTGGAGCCTGCAGCCAAGAGCAGCACGCGGAGCCTCCTGGCTTCCCCACTTAGGCGCCAGACCTGCTGGCCACTTCCAGGGTGCAGGGCGGTGCTAGGACAGGCAGGCAGGCAGGCAGCCTGCCTTAGCCCAGCTGCGCCGCTGACTGGGAGCCGCCCAAGGTAAGCCTGTGCCCCAACCCCGAGCCCCACCCTCAAACTGGGAGCCCCCTCCTGCACCCCAAACCCCTCATCCCTGGCCCCAGCCCAGAGCCTGCACCCCCAGCCCAGAGCCTGTACCCCAACCCCCTCCCTCAACCCGCAGCCCCCTCCCTCATTCCGAATCCCTAGGCTCCCCCCCCCCCAGCCTGGAGCCCGCTCCTGCACCCCAAACCCCTCATCCCCAGCCCCACCCCAGAGCCCGCACCCCCAGCCCAGAGCCTGTACCCCAACCCCCTCCCTCAACCCGCAGCCCCCTCCCTCATTCCGAATCCCTAGGCTCCACCCCCCCAGCCTGGAGCCCGCTCCTGCACCCCAAACCCCTCATCCCCAGCCCTACCCCAGAGCCAACACTCACAGCCAGAGCCCTCACCCCATCCAGCACCACAACCCCATGCCCCAGCCCAGTGACAGTGAGGGAGGGAGGGGGAGAGCGAGCCACCAAGGGAGGGGGAATGTAGTGAGTGGGGGTGGGGCCTCAGGGAAGGGGCGGGGCTAGGGTGTTCGGTTTTGTGCGATTAGAAACACCTAGTGCCAACTGAGGTAATAAAATGTATTCAGTTGAAATGGGTACACACAGTTTTTCCTACACACACATGCAACCACACACTAGCACATTTCTAAGCACAACACATATCGGGGTGTTTGTTCACCAGCCAACGCACACACACGTCTGGTGAAGCGGACGCCCTCACTTTAACCCGTGCCTCAGCACGGCCAAAGTGTGCTTGCTGTAGCTGAGGAACACACAGCCTATTGTGAGCTACTGCCTCCTTAGCAACATGTTGAGAATAAGGCACAGACATGCCTCTCAGCCCCTTTGCACCGAGTTCTCACTGTTTACTTTCAGCCATGAGCTTGGACAGCTCTTGGTGACTGCGTGTTTACAGAGCAAATGACCAAGTTCAGAAAGTTCAACAACCCCCACATCTCTATAATTACCTTGTTTTCTACAGTTTGGCCAGATGTGGGATGAACGTTGGTACTTTCCAGGAGCTCTATTTTCATCTTGGCATCATCCTGGATCAGGAATGCGTGTCAGCACTGGGAACCGCCCTGAGACAGACGGCATCTAATTTGCCCCTAAATTAATGAGACAGTAGCATGTTTACCTCTCCACTAGCTTTTGTAAACAGATGCAAGAAGTGCTGCGGTCTCAACATCTTGCCTGAATAAAGGGCCAGATACCCAGCTGGTGTAAATGGGGGCAGCTTCAGTGAAGCAGTGCCCATTTACATCAGCTAAGGAGCTGGCCCTAAAGATGTATATTCACATTTCCTAGCTGGACCCAATAAAGCACTAAACACTTGTCATTTGGAATTTCAGTTCTGATCCTATTTTCTTGCTTCCTCAAAGAGATCACTAAAAACCAAATGTAAAAAAGCCAAGTTGAGTCAAAACTCAATAATACTGATGTTTTTATTATAAAAGAGGCTGGGGGGTGTAATTTTTTTTTTCAAGTTTGGCATCTTTTATTATTGTAATCTTTTAAAATGACTGCTTTTTCCATTGTATTAATTTATTTTTATTCATTCCTCAGATGCTTGTCACAGGGTATCTTGAATGCTGCCAATCTGCCAAACAAAGTAAGCCAAGAAAGAAAGGAAAAAAAAAAAAAAGATAACAAGCAAGAAGGAAGAAGGGAGAGCTGATTAAAAGGGAGGCAGAATAGTTTAAGGAAGGGGTGGCCCAGTGGTTAGGGTGCCACTCTAAAGCTCAGGAGATCCAAGTTAAATTCTTTGCTCTGCCAGACTTGTTGTGACATCTTGGGCAAATCACTTAGTCTTTCTGGGCCTCTGTTCCCCATCTGTACAATGGTGATCATAGCACTGCCCTACCTCTCAGAGTATAAGCCTGAGTATAGATGACATGGGAAGTAGGTGATTCCCCAAACTGAAATCAAACCCAGTCCAGCTAGAATCTGGTCACAGGATGGAGAGCAGAAACAATTACCCCAAGAACAACTGCCTCCAGGCAAGAGAGTTGCTCAGATATCTTGCACAACGATTACATGGTGAAAGGGGTGCTACTTGGACTCAGAGAACAAGGGATTAAACTCAACTCAACTTCCCTCTCCTCTTGTACAGATACCCAGGGTGCGGGTGGTTAAGTCAATGGGCTTGGATTCATGACACCTGGATTCTGGTCCCAGTTCTGCCACACAGATGTTATGTGTGACCTTGGGCAAGTCACTTAAACCTTTCTTGGACTCAGTTCCGCCTCTATTAAAGTGGATACTACTACATCCTTCCTTCCAGCTCGTCTCTATAGATTATAATCTGTTTGGGATGGGGACTGTTTCTTATTATGTGTTGTACAGCTCCTAGCACAACTGGCCCCCAATGTTGGCTGGAATACAAAGAAGAATAGGAACGAGCCATAAGAATGGTTGCTTGCAAGACAGAGGGGAAAGATGGTCTTAAGGAAGTGTCCCTAGATGTAACCTACCGCAAACAAGATCCTTCCTTCTTCAGTGTGTAACCAAAGTCTGAAACACAAATTCTCCCATGTTTGGGGTTCAGTAAGCCAGCATAGTTTCTTCAGCCCTGGAGCCTAGTTGCTCCCCTGCCAAGCTGCCTTGGCTGACTTCCTCCTTTTATTTCCAACAGGTGGGCCCAGATGCACATACCACACCCTCTTCCCAACCTCTGTACAGCTGACAGGAAAAGAAAGAGTAAGGCTGGGGCAGCCTCAGTGGAGTGGAGCCAAAGCCCGACATCCACACAGGACTCACAGTGCATGCACAGTTCTCCCCCTCGGGAAAGGACAAGAGAAAGAACAAACCTCGTATGGCAGATGATAGTCGCATCCCTTAATACACTGCCAGAAGGCGCTCAGATACCACAGTGATAAGGGTAAGATAAGAACCTGAGTAGACTAGAATAGTCAGACCACAGCTGGGGAGTACACCCTGTAAGGAGGGGCTCCTATCCTAAGGATTATAGCACTGAACTTCAAGCTGAAGAGATTCTGGTTTTGCTTACTGATTGTATTAACTTATTTTACTCTCCTGTCATAAGTGAAATCAATGAAAAGGCCTGGTGTTTCTTTCCTGATGAATTAGCCTTCCAGTTTACAAGACTTCAGCTGGAACCTGAACTGATTTTTTCTTCTTTTTAAATATAATAATTGCAAAAAGTTGGTTCTTAAGTTTCTTGCCTCACCCTGTGGCCCTGCAATGTTCCAAGCATCTCAGTTATTTCCTTGATTTATACTGGTTCCTTTCTTTCCTTCCACGCAGAGACTTGGCAGAATAGGGAATAGCAGAACTAACTGGTTGCCCAAATAGCTGCCAGGAGCACTACAAACTAGTGCTGCCGTATTTTAATCAGTTTTGCTTATTGGGGCACAAGGGAAATGTTTCCATTATGAGATATTGCATTTGTTCACAGTGGAAACAATTTTGCTCCTGGAAACAGTACATAAAATGTTTGGTTTCTAGAAGAAATGATGCAGTTGATAAACTTAATAAACTACTGCAAGTATGTACTGTGCTTTAATTGTCTCTCTATGGCTCCAAAGGAAATATGAAAAGTAAAACAATGAGAAGGGAAATAATACAATGAAATCAAATAGGAATGAAAAGAGAGGGATGAAGGTGCTTCTGTATGGGTAAAGGGTAGGACACTGGCAGACCAGCTGCCAGCTCGTGCCAAGGCTCCTAGGTCTCACTGGACACGGACAAATGCATAGCTGGAAAGCAGTCTGGCTCACCCAGGAGTTAGCATTGTTAAAATAGGTATTAGATTTATAAAAATGTGCTTAGTGTTTAGACTTTATGAAATGTTGTGAGTTGCCGCATGCAAAAAATCTCTTACAATATCTGTATCCCATGTTATAAGGTAGCATTTAAGTGTTTGCTCTGAAACCGTAAACCCCCACACAGTCAGGAAAGAAGCATTACCAAGTGTGAAATACTAGTCTCCCAAAACAGGTGTCATCTCTTGCCCAACAAAAGAAGGCCCATAGACAGCAGACAAGCCACTATAAAACAGCAGAGGACAACAGACTTAGTTGATTGCTTCTAGGGTGACCAGATGAGGGAAAGAAAAAATCAGGACACATGGGGGAGGGGGTGCTGCCAGTGGATATCGGGACAATTTGCATCCTGAACAAAGATTGGTCGGGATGCGGGACACACCCCAAAATATCGGGACGGTCCCGATTTTATCGGGACGTCTGGTCACCCTAATTGCTTCCCCCACATCCATGAAGAGAAGACATGCAAGTGGACTCATCCCTTCAGCTTGAACTTTGGTGGAAGGGAATACAAATCTCTGACAGGAAGAAGCTGTATTTATCTATGCTGCTTGGACTTTGAGAGGGCAAGATTTCTAAACATAAGCAAGGGATCCCCAGCTGCATAGCCTGGGTTAGCCCTAGAGGACATAGAGTTGCATATTACAGCAGCTTCTATCACCTTTGAAACATTACACTGTAACTCATTTGTGTGTGTATGTTTACCTACTTTAACCCTGTAAATAACATTTGTTTTTCTTAGTTAATAAAACTTTAATTAATATATTATAGGATTGGCTACAAACAGTGTCTTTGGTAGAGGATCTAAGGTGCAACTGACCTTGGGTAAATGATTGGTCCTTTGAGACTGGAGTAACCTGAATATTGTTGTGATTGTTGGTGTAAGACACCGTCTATCACAAAGGCAAGTTTGCCTACATGGCAAGATAAACCAAAGTACCCAAGGGACTGTCTGTGACTCCATGCCAAGGGTGTAATGGTGCTTGAGGAGTTCACACTTGATACTTGGTGAAATCTAAGTATAGAGCTCACAGACAATGTGGGGTTTGGGCTCTGGTTTGTAACAGTGTGCCTTGAGGTTGGAACTCATGCTCCTGCCCCACTCCAGACAGTTTGACAGAGGGTATTTAGGGAGAGTATGTTATCATGGAAAGGTAAAGATGAGTAAAGCCCAGGGATAGAAATAATCTGAGTGGGAAGCTGGAGAATAAGAAATGCAGTTTTAAAGGCTTCAAATTTCAAATGTCAGCCTTATTTTGCATCTGAAAAATTGCTTCTAAACACATTTGCTCCTGCGCTTTGGAGGTGCAAACACCTACAGACTCTAGCACTTGTGCATGCACTGGGCGTCGTCTGGCATTAGACTTTACACCTGAAAAAACTGATGCCCCAAACAAGTTCCATACATGCAAATCCTAAAACCAGTGTGCGTTTATTTCAAGCACCTACATAGGTGTTTCCACCAGCAAAGAGAAGGCACAAGCACATACCGAGGCCTCTCATCACATGTGCACCACTGGGTGCCTGGAACAAGGGCTGGCTAGAAGTTTAGCTGAAAATATGCAAAATTGCTGCTCCTTCGAACATAAGGGATTTAGAATGTGCATCAAAGAGTGACAGTGGAAGCGTTAATACTATCCTATCTACAGCTAAGTCTCTCTAGCTTGGGATTTTCTAAGGTACCAATTACTGTGATATTTAAGTACCAACAATGAAGACCCTATTCTCAAATAATATGAGCAATTGAAGACCAATTTTCATGTCAGTTCTATATGGAATGAATGTTCTCCTACATAGCTCACACAAAGGGAGTATTTTTTTTTTTTTAAACCTGGAATTCCTCTTGCGCCACTTTCGGGCTAAGCATTGAGGGGAATGTGTTCATATCTCCATGGCCAGGAACAGGTTACAAAAGGGGAACAATCCAGCCAAGACAAAAAGAAATATTAACTCATGCCTACCACATTGCTGCAATCGATGTGAAAAAGAGAAGGAGGAAGGTGCTTTACCTCACGTGGCAGATGATGAATGAAAGCATTGACTTTGCTAGCATGACAAAAATAACCTCCAACCAGAAAGTGACTTCTTGGCCACGTTATCCCACATCTAAGTCCCAAACCGACTTTACATCAATATGAGGCATGAGGTATATGTAGTAAGATGAGGCCCTGAAACAAACTCTTGTATCAAAGGCCCAGTCTGAGGCCTGAAGCCTAAACCAAAGTACTTTTAGGCATTGCTAAGCAAAAGCTGGGCTGTGAGCCAGAGGCAGGCCCCGCTCACAGAAGTTGGCAAGAAGAGGGCTGCTAGAAGCAGGTGCATCCACACATAAGTGCTAATAAGAGGGACTTGTGCCAAGATAGCATCAGAACACTCCCCAGAGATAACAAGGAACAGGCAGGTGCATCTTAAAGACAGGGTCAAAAGGACAACATGATGGATAGATATGTTTGAACTGACATGATCAAAGAGGGAGACAGCCCCCAATGAGTCAAGGAGCTGTACTTCAATACGTCAGTAGGGATGAGTAATCTGTCCTGTAAAAGTAGGTCCTGGAGCGCATCTTTGTCCAGCCGCGGGGGCAGTGGCGTGTCCCACCACTGACTGAGCTGTGTCCATTGCCGGGGGCACATATTCGTAGAATGTCCTGTAGACTCTATAGGAAACTATTACTGTGCTTCGTTTGTTCCTTCGTACCTTACTAGAGTCTGTGGTCGTTGGGGGTTCTCTTGGGGTCTGCTGTGTCAGCTATCTGTGCAGAGACGGGGCAGCACACAGAGGGAACACGCACGCAGCCAACTGTTATCATCATTGAACAAGAGCAGAGCACCACACCGGTAGCTACTGACAACAGTATAGGTCACCAAAAAGGTGAACTGACCCTGTAGCAAATTTACTGCTGGTCTGTGTGAAAGACAACACAGTTCTATAAGCAATGCCATGGCCTTACCATCAGATTACTGTGCAATATATATGTCTTCTAACTTTATCTATATTTTACTGTACAAACCTATCCACTGGGGCCAGGTACAAATAACAGCCCATACTCCTTTTATGTTTGAGCTCCCCTTTCTGTCTCTCACCTTAACCCCAAGGTAGGGTGTGATGCTGGTAAACCAGGTGCCACATCTTGCCACGTCTGTAGGCATCAGTTGGGCACTGACAGATTCCTAGCTGGAAACAGACTGGCTCACCTATATGTTACTATTGTTCAAGATAGGTGTTAGACTTTTAAGGATGTGTTTAGACTCTATAAAATGCATGTAAGTCGCTGCATGGATTAATATCATGTGTAATGTCTGCATTCCATACTACAAGGTAAAATATAAGTTTGTTTTATAATTGTAAAAATGCTTTCTCTGAACTTGTGAACTGAGAGGGGAAGAGTGGACTATCAAAATTAAGTGGGCCATCACAGGAGAAAAGCTTTGTTAATTCTCCCATCCACCCATGAAGAAGTACATGCAGGAGGCCTCATCACAATGGTTTGAATGCTAGAAGAGGGATATAAAAATAGCTAACAAAGATTTTTCTTCTATTTGCTGGTTGGACTCTCACAAGGGCGGGAGCGAAGACACAAAAAGCAGAGATCCCCAGAGTTGACCTGGGTTGAACCCTAACAAGACATTCAATGCTGACTGATTACTAAATCTGTCACCTTTTGAATCACAGACAAACTCAAACTCATTTTAAACTCATATGTTGCCTGCTTTAACCTGTAAATAACATTTCTTTTTTCCTAGTTAATTAAACTTTAGTTATTTTATTACAGGACTGGCTACAGGCATTGTCTTTGCTGTGAGTTCTAAGGTACAAATTGATAAGGAGTAAGTGACTGGTCTGTTGGGACTGGAAGCAACCTGAATATTTTGTGATTTTTGGTGTAAGTGACTATTTATCTCTAAGTCCAGCTTGCCTGGGTGGCAAGATAGACTAGAGAGCCCAAGGGGACTGTCTATGACTCTATAGTAAGACATTTGTTACTGGGTTGCTAAAATCTAGTTACAGAAATTTGCTGTAGACTTCTCCTTCAAGACTCCAGTGCTATAGCAATTGATTGTGTTAGAACTCAGCATAGAAGACACTTGAGCTCTGCAGTCTTAATGAATTAAGTTTCTCTCTCTATCACACATGGATGCACCAAAGGACCAACGGCAGAGAAGGGAATGCAGATGCATGAGAAGTGTCAGCATCAGGAGAGAGCAATATGGCGAGAGCATATCGAGTTAGTTTCCAACACTATGAAACCAACCTATGCTTCTCTCTAGTTGATAGATACTATACAATGCTGCATTTCTGCAAATGAAACTTACAAAGCATCTAGTAGGATTTACTTTTGTGCCTAAGTGAGTTAGGTCTTTAGGTGCCTAAATATATTTGTCAATCTGGCCCCTAGTTCAAATTACTATGTAAACATGTGGTAGGTCAACCCCTATCCAAATATCAAGATGCAGTCACATATTTAAGGTGTTTTATTTTGATGGTTAACATGGAGGAATCAGACTTATACCGCTTTTTGGATGATCTCTAGTTAAGAAACACATGCCACACATCAATATACAATTAAAATTATTTAGACAATAGAATCCTAATAATGTAGACAATCTTAACTTGCACTAGCATTATAACTACTAAATATCATCAGAGAATTGCACAGCCTTCAACCTTTTTTTGTCTAAAAAAATAGATGGGCTAGATTATTATTTTTTAAAAAGGCTTTTGGTCCATAGCAGGGCATCTCTACAATTGCACCTCTCTCAGGCACTGTCAGGGTTTTTTTAATTTAAAAAGAATGTATATTGCACTCAAGCGTCTGGAAACATAGGACATGGATTAATCCTAATATCTGCCAGCAACAGGCAAAGAGCAAACCCACCCGTGACCCTGCCATCTCTACCCATGGGTGACATTCTGTAAGTATCCATGGCTACAGGACTACAGCAAGGGGGCAGGGGGGAGAGAAAGTGAACACCTTCATCTTGCTTTGCCTAAAATCACGGCACTTCAGCTCTGGCAAGAGGCAGCTCATTCCAGAGCTGAGAGGCACCCACTGAGAAAGGGCTCCGATCCTGCCAAAGCATCCACTGAAGTCAACGGGACTGCGCATATGCCTAAGACTTTGCCCACATGCACACCTTTAAAACTGACCCTGTTCAGATATAGAGATAGCCATCTTACTGTTTACAATGTGATGCGGACATCAGCAGAACAGCGGCCTGGCATGAGTGAGCTTTAGAACCAGTGTCTCCTCTATCGTGATGGGCGTTGGGCTGAAGAAGCCTAATGGAGACGAGGGGCGGGGAAGGAGACAGAAGAGCACAAAAGAAAGAATTGTACGGAGAATTATCATTAGAACCCAGAAGGGCCGATATTCTGAGGTGTTTTGTAATGTGCTTGAGGTATAGAACAGCTGCTTAGCTAATAGCATTATACAGAAAAGAGCATTAGCAATATTAGACTATAGGAAAGGGAAGAATTATTGGCTGCATACTTTTTCCCCAAAGAATAACATAATGAAAAGGGTTCAGCTGAAGCCACTAAGGCACCCTACAAATCATATATATTATAAATCAGCAAAGCCCTGAGGCATCATGTTTATATAGACACTTAAATTTAAAATCAAAATACTCAATCTTCGTTGCTAGGAACAGAGATTCAATTACTTTGAGCTTTACAGTCTGAATAATATGCAGCATAAAACTAAGTTTTGTCCCCAAGGTATTGCTCACTTGCGGGCCATTTAAATCACCTAGTTGCACGGAGCAGACAAAACAAATTAATCCAAAAAAATAACAAAATTAGCCTTTTATCTATGAAATCTGATACAAATTGCAAAACAGACGATGTGCAAAAACCATTCAACGTTCATCGCGTCATGAAGCCCTCATCATCTCTATTTTTCCTCCCCCTTTCTTTAATTCTATAAAGCTCTCCAGACAAAGACAGGAAACATTTTATTACTAAAACTGCTTGAGAAGTCAATCTTAATACTCTTATTGCTGTCTAGGTGAAATAGTGCTAGACAAAAGCATAATGAAATTTCAAACATAACATGATAGAGGTTATTCTGTTGACAACTGGGACTAATCTATAATTGGAAGGATTTTTTTTTTAATTCAAGTCAGAGATTGGCCACGCAGGCCCTGAACCTGTAAGTGACATTACATGAGCAGATCCCTGTTCCTAAAATCAACTCTGTTGAAATCAATGGGGCTCCACACAGGCACAGAACAAATAGAAGGATTGGGGCCAGAGCCAGATCTGAACTCTTCTAAAGTTTGAAGGTCTTCAGATCTGGGGTTCCTCAAATCTTTGATAGCACAGTGACGGTACCAGCATGGCAGAAATGTCATTACTTTCTTTCCCACCCCTGTATGCCAAATGCTACACGGTAACCTTGCAAAATTCTACTCAGCCTGGGCAAGTCATTTTTCCCCTGGGTTTTGGAGAGCAAGGAAATTATTGAAAGTCTTTTTACAATAAAGGCTAGGCTCAGGACACTTGGTTCCTGAGCTGCCACATTTTGACAAGGTTTCTAGAAATGTTAGATATAGTAGGATCGCCATAGCAGCAGCCAAATGTATGAATGTCAAAGCATTTCTCTGATGCAGTATCACCAGCCTTCCCCTCCCCTGTGGAATCCAGATTCACTTATCAGAGTACAGTGGAATCCAACATTATCAATCATTTTACTCATCCCTGCCAATTACAGTGAAGGATTATTTTTCTTGGCAAACTAATTCTTCCACACGTATAGTTCTGCATCAGTTTTTCCACTCCCTCTACCTCTATCTTATCCAAATGATTCCCTCATTATATCTCATTTAGGAAACAGTTGTACTTTATTATAAACAACATATTTGTAAGGCCAGATTATCAAGCAAGGGAGGCATTCAAAACATATACCTAGGTTATGTGGGTTGATTAGTGCAACTGTGATTATAGGCACTTGATTTGTTGCATGCAAATGAACATACTGATGCATGCACTTACCCAATATGCATGGGAATGTACCCACAACTGCATATTCATTGTACAAACAAACTTGCAGTCTGATCCAAGCCAAGCCAAGGGAAAGATTCCCAATACATTCAATTGGAGTTGGATCAGGCCAAAAATTTGTTCGCAAATCTAGCCCTTTATGTGAATTTGATGCTCATGAAAGCGAGGGATTAATAATCCTGAATGGAGCAAAACCAAGAAAGAAGCTGGTGCATCCCCTGCTTCTCCAAACAACTCCGCCAGTGCACTTCTCACTTCCATCACTCCCCTACATGACAATCCTGGGCTGAGCCTGTCAGGTATTCCTAAGTATGTCTCATTGGGCAGTGTTTTTGTGATGTGGTCAATGTCCATTAGGACGTAAAGTGAATCTAACCATATATTGCTTGAGAGCTGAAGCAGGATTTGAATTCAAGGATCAGATCTTGAGGTCAGACCTTTGTGCCCCTGGCACAACTCAGTAGGCCTGTGCAAAGATAAAATTAAGCCATTTGCCGCCTTCTTGATCCTGAAGCTTCTGGACATCAGACCAGATCCAGCTGGGTGTCTCCAAGGTGTCAGGACACCAGTCAAATTCATATTCAGGGATTGGGAAAAGGGTGTCATAAGAGCCTCTGTAGTATCCCTGTGCTGTGATTCTGCCAATGGCAGAGCAGAGCTTGGTCAAAGGGTACTTTTTGTGCTACTTAATGTCTGAGCAGAAGGTCTGGCCCCCAGGTCTCCAGAGGCTGAAGGCTAGTGCATTAAACCACTGTGCAAGGCCAGCTGCCATAACTATCCATTTTATTCAACTAAACTCACTTAAAAGATAGCTTGATATGAAGAACTGGGCCAGAGTATTTAATAAAAAGATGGAACTGTTCTTTTGAGGTCAGATGGCACTAATATTCTTGCAGGAAAGAGACAAAAAATGTTTAATAAAATTTACAGCGTTTCGTTCAGATAAAAGTTAGAGGACACTCAATTTATGGGTGATGTTTGGCTCAGAGCAGCAATAAAAGTCAGGTCAATAAGTGATTCTCTCTCTTAACTTGGAAAAAAATTCTGACTACTCAAAATATCAGCATAAACCATACAAGCAGGAAGAGCAAGTGTGTGAAGCCAAAGGTGCCCACTGAAGAAATATCAAGGGGAGGCTTTATTCTAGATAGCTGGAAAATGTCAAAGCAAAGCAACTTATTTATGTGCCGTCTGTAAATAAAATATAGCCGTGGAAAATATGAAAATTGAGTTTGGAATAAGTCAGGCAGCCATTGCCTGGCAAACAAGCTGGTCTTTTTAACTCAACACACTTGTCATGGTCATCAGCAGGCATGTGAGCCTAATTCAATTAAATGGAACATTCTGAACTCGAGAAAAGCCAAGCAGTCAGAAATAATAACTAAAAAAAGTAGAAGAGCTTTAGTACAGCAACGGAAACTAGTTCAGAAGCAGCCAGGGAGACCCAGTACTAGTCAATTTGGGGTGCCAGAGTGGAATTGCAGTGAGCATATTGCTCATAGTTTTCACTTCTCTGGTGCCTTCTATCATGGCACCCATAGGGCCTGATTCAACTTCACTGGAAAACTTACCATTGATTTCAGCTAGTGGTGGATCTAGCCCAAAGTGCTTTAAAATTAAATATATTTATTTATTATTTGTATTTCAGTAGCACCTAAAGGCCTTTTGTCTTAAATAATTAACACAACAGGTTCCAAGTGAGGTCAGGACCCCGTCATACTAAGTGTTGTACATAGTAAAAGACAGTTCGTGCCCTGTAGAGCTTACAAACTAAATAGAGGCAGACAGAAAAAGGGTAAGAGAAAGGAAGTATTATTAGCCCTATTTTACAAACGGGGAACTAAGGAGCAGAAAGATCAATTGACTTGCCCAAGGTCACATAGGAAGTCCATGGCAGAACCAAGAACTGAATCCAGATCTCCCAAGTTCCAGTCCAGTGCTTGACCCACGAGACCATCCTTACTTTGTTAAAAAAAATTTAAATATCAGTCTACACAGCATCCCACTGTGCTAAGGAAGTATCATACTCATGTGACAAATGGGAAAGCTGAGGTACAAGGAAATGAAAGACAATGGGAGCTGCTGGGCGCTCATCACTGTTGAAAGTCAAGCCACTGACCTAGATGCCTAACTTTAGGTACTCAATCTTTTAAATTCCGGGCCATGACTCACTATCCTTGCAGTTAGGTTACTACTGTAGTGTTTTGGACTGTTCTTATGAAATACTGCAGAATCTTATAAAAAGTACAATAATGCCATTGCTCTCTTCAGACAGTTTTCTGGAGGGAGTAATTCCTTGATACTTATTTCAGGAAATATCAGTTCCATTTAAGCTGGAAACAATATGTATAAGCAAGAGGGTGACTCAGAGTTTCCTCAGACTAAAAAACAAGAACAAGGAGATGGAGAAAACCATAGAGGGAAACTTTCTGGTTCACCTTTACTAAACTAGAACTTAGTCACCAAGCGGGTTGTCTGTAAGATTGAATTCCTCCTCTCCCAAGTGTGGCTAGGCAGCTGCTTCATATTAGGGTTATATCGCAAGGGCAGTATAATAAAAAGGGGATTGGTCCAAGCAAGCTCTTACATAGCTGGGAAGTTATTGCTTTCTCCTCCGCCAAGAACATAAATGTAATTGGTAACCCAGGCCCAGGATGTACATATGTTTTACATAGGCCCACAGCCAAGTGAATGTGATTTTCCCGTCTTCATAAACATGCCAGATGCCACATCCCTTGAACTACTGCATTTATCAAAAACATTTTTCCATCATGAAAAATGTCAGGATTTTGTTCTAAACAGCACAGAGTAAACAATGCAGATAACAGGATTAAACAATTTATAAACGTAAGAGCTGATAGATTTTGGTCCAGCAACAATCACAGTCTGAGAGAAGCCCCTTTGTCTTCCAGGAAGGATGCTAAGGATTGTTTTCATCAACCTTAAAATGTCATACACCTACCCCAAGACCTACAACTCCAGAGGTATTGCCACTGATAATTATTGATTTATGATCACAGCCTTTGATGAACAGTTTCACTGGACACAAAAGATGTATTGTATGTATCCTGCTCAGAGCGCTAATACAAATCAGATTAGAAGGATATGCTCTTTCAGTTGGAATACAATCTGCCAACCACACAGAACAATACCAGTCCTATCTATTTTGCAGCCTGCTATTATCCAGTGGATTATGTGTCATAAAGAACAGTCTGCAATGCCATTAAATAAATGAGTTCTGGTAGAAATTGGGTGATAGAGGTGACCTCTGCTCTGTTACTTTCCATTGTGGTTGTAGCAGCAGGTAGAAAGTTACATTGCTCTCTTGAAGAGTTGTAACAAAACAGGTGAACAAAATACAAAACTACCATTGACATTAGAAGCAGCCTGGTGAAGAACCATCAAATTGTGACTCTGATACCAAAGCAAGGACTAAGAGGAGATAGCAGTCAAGGACCAAATTCTGCTGTCAGTTACTCCAGTGAAATACCGTAGAACTGAGTGGCTTAACAGAGCAAAATTTCACTCCATCAGTTTGTCCTCAGAAATGGATGATGAATTTTTAAAAAAAACTCAAGACTTAAGTGTCTTGAATATGTAAGTGCAACTTGTTGGAGCCCAGGAGAGTAACCAGTTCCCCGGTGGCAGATCTAGTCCTCGAAAATTCTAAAACGATAGGTGTCAAAAAGGAGGCCAGTCTTGGCTGATTTCAGTTATATGAGCCTCAGGTATGGTATGGTATGGTATGGTATGGTATGGTAGAGATTGGGAGATGTGTGTGTTGAGGACTTGACTTACGCCTCTTTATTCCATGCATAATAGAGGGCCTTTACAACTACCCTTCCATCTTTGGCAGTCTCTTGCTGCAGTCTTAGCTTCTTCTCATGTCATTTTCCACTTCTGTTGTGCATTTCCAAGTTGTTTTTGGTCTACCCCATCGTCTGATGCCCTGGAGATCCAGTTCAATGCCTGTCTTGTTATGTTGTTCATTTCTTTCCTCCATGTGTATCAGCCATCTCCATTTTCATTCCATGATTTCCTGTCCTGTTGGTTTCTGATTCATCTACAGCAGCTGTTTATAAAAAATTGGCGTTAGCATAATATGTTTTTGACATTGCAGATGACATCAAGTTGGAGTTTTATCAAGTGTATTGAAGAAATAGCATCAAAATGAAAAGCAAAACATTCAGGGCCTAATTTACCACTGCATTACTCCTATTACCCACCAGGGTGAGACTATAAAAGCTAGTTTTCTGTGTCCCTCCTTAGCCAGAGTTTGAACCTACAGTGGACGAAAGGTTAGTAACCCCAAACCTTTGCGCCATCTACTATCTCTCTGTAACTTGTTTATACATTTTTCCACTGGGAACAACAAAGGAATAGCCATCAGTGGGAGGCTTATGCCAGAGAGAAATTACCTGTGAAATCCAACAGGTGATCACTCTAGAGGTTCTGGCTGTCTTGGATGCTACCTCATTCCCAGTCTTCAAAACCACAGGGGGATTTATTATTGGGGAAAGAAAGCTTAAAGCTAAGTCCTTTAAGCTAAAGAGAAATTGGTGGAACAATCAACTAGAAAAAACAGAGAAAACTATCTAGATGAGGAAAAGGAAGGACAATTTTCACTAGAATGTCAAAGGTTTCATTTAACAGCATAATGACTCGAGGGAAATGTAGGTTCCATGGATGTAATAAACCTTGATAGTTTAAAGTATGTCCACAGCTTTCTGAAAAGCCTCCCAGCTGAGTTACAATATTTGGGATACCATGGAGGGAGCCAATGGTGGACAAGAGAGAACCAGCACACAATTGGCATCTACGTCATCTCAGGGTAGGGGTAAGGATTAAAGCCCCAATTCAGCAAAACCTCCCTATTCAGCAAAGTAAATGCACATGCCTAACTTTCAGCATGTTTCAGTCCCATTAACTTTAGTGGGACTTATGCATATTCTGAAGTGTTTTATTGAATCTGGTTAGTAAATGCATATGGAGAATGAGCTGCCTCGTGTGTTGAGGTAGTTCCATCCAGATCAAGACTGAGGTCCATATCAGCTTGCATTGTAGCTTTCCACACTGCTCATGTTCTCTGCTTAGATAGGGAGCTTCGTCGAACTAGTTCTCCTTGGGATAAAGGCAGTGAGTAGAATGTGAATTGCAGATGGTTCATTTCAACTTTGTGGTTTCATTTCACAAGTTATATATTATTAAAATAATATCACAAGTTTTATATTATTAGTGATGATATTCATGTTATATATTTATGTACATTGTAATAATATATTACTATACAATGAAAGTCAAAATGAGATTAATTGACATGATAAAGTCCAACAAGAAGTTTTTCCCTTATCGAAAGGAAATGTTTTGACATTATCAAAATGAAATGATTCAAACAGTATTGAAATGAAATGTTGCAATGGTCCTGGATCAACAGTTTTCAGAATGTTCTTATCTTGCAGGAAATTTTGAAATTTGTGCTGATTCAGAATGAAATATTTTCCCAAAATGTCAGAAATTCCCATGGAACAGAAATTCCTGTTGCCAATCAGCTCTAATTTACTGTTCCTCAGATAAAAAACATAAGTACATATACTTTTCTAACCCATTGCTTTTTTCATGTGTAATGTTTCCAGGAGGCCCTGACCTGTCTGAGAGGGGGCTCTGTGCTCACTCAATAGCGCCATCTAATGGAAAGGTAACTGTAAATATTGCAAGACGAACTGTTGTCTCAGGACCCTTGTATGAGCTGCTCTTCCAACTCAGAGACCTACACAGTAACCAGAACATCCCCAAAGGGCAGGAAGTCCACTAAGAATATGGTTACCTTGTGGGTGCGCATGCCTTTCTGAACCTAAAATGACTCAGCAAACTGAGTCTAAAGAACCAGTAAATCTGAATTTGCAAATTACCTTCCTTGCTGGTGTTTGTCTTGTGTGGGGGCTCACTCATCCATCAACTTTACAAACAAACATCAGAAAAGATGAGAAAGCCCTTAACTCCACCTTGGGAAACCTTAATGCTATAGATCATCATCACTAAAAGGTGCAAATAAAAACATCATATTCTAGTATATTAGTAATGAAATAGCATGGTTTAAATGAGAGCATATGCACTGAAAGAAAAATCAAAATGATCCAAGATTGCCTCTGCGTCAGTCATGTTCTGCATGACAAGTTTACTGGGTTTATTTATTTTTCTGGAAATTAATAAAACTAGTAATCTGGCGGCTGACTTTTATCAACAACAATTTGCTCCAACCTACTCCTGCATAATGAGTTCACGTAAGAATATCCGCTGTCAGGATTGAACTTGCAAACACTGGAGTTTTCAAAAAGCTCTGACTTGATCCTTTAATCCAACTTTCTCATATTATTAAATTCTTAGTGCTCATCATATGTGATTTGCTCTACCAGATCTATACGGACAATGTGGATTTATTTCTCTGTGTGCATGAGGAAGGGGTCACCTGAACAGAAGCTCTCTACTCTTTCCTGGCTTGCATAACTGAAGATGAATGTGATTTCTAAGGAACTGGAATGGCCCTACCCAAACGATAAAGTGAGAGACTTATAACCATATATAGTATTGTTGAAATACATAACTGTTCATTTCCAGCATTATTCTGCCACACTTACACTGAGTAGACTCAAAGAATACAAGTGTGATGTACACTCTGAGGTACCCATCTGCTCTGTGGCACAGGAACAGACTGACATTTGCAGAGAAGATTTATAAGGAGAAACAGGAAAATCAATCCCCGTGGGGCAGCCCACCTTCAAGATTAAAAAGAAAGCTCAGACAACGCTTTTGTTAGCAGTACATTGGCCACAGGAACTGGAGGAGGGGGGCGGAATAAAGCGGCAGAATGCCTGCAGCAGCTGCAGAAGTAGGTGTACGGAGAACTGAACACTCTGTAGCTTAATTATCTAAAAACACACACACAAGTCAAAACATGTCTGGTTAAGCAGAGGGGGGAAAACAACTGCGCATATCCTGCTGTCCACTTCCTTTGGTCAATCCCCAGAAATAAACTAGCTACAAGATGCATAACATCTACACTCTGCTTCCTCTCTCGTAGGATTTGTGGTAGATCCCAGAGACCACAGAGCAGAAATACCGTATTACACACACGTATATATTTAAGTCTATATTTGGAAATAATGAATTAGAGCTCCGCTGATTAGTTTGTTCCCTCACAAAAGCTGTAATTAGGTTAAGACATCCTTCCTGACTTTGACTGACAACACATGGCATGTCTGAAAATCAACAGCAACAATCACCATGCTCACCAGAGTTTAGAGAGAACCTAGACAGGAAATGACATTGACAACTCCCAAGCAAAAAGTGATAGAGGCCTGATTTGTGGCTGTCAGCTGGAAATGTTCAGAGGGAGAAGAGGATTGATATTTTACTAGACATCTCCAGAGAGTGGAAGGATGTAACAGGTAACTCTGCCTCCTACATCACTGAGAGATAAAAAGATTTCAGTCATGAAGATAATATACTAGAAAAATATCGATGCAAAGAAAAGCACCACAGAGGGAAAATAAAAACAAAGAGCTGAACAAAATCCACCTCCAAGTGACATATTAACGGTTTGGTAGGAAAAAAAATCCCTTAGCAGAAATTACAAAAGTAAATCCCTTCAAGATAACGTTTCCATTTTTGACACGTCTGGCTGTCATTTGATATATCAGATAATAAGGGAGAGAGATTTCTGTTCCTCTTTTGCACAGTTTTGAAATAGAGATGGCATTTGTTCATTATTGTGTGGCTAAGGAAAGATTGGACAAAAGTAATGTAGAATTATTAATGGGAGATGCGCTAAACAGGATTATTTTTAAGTGTCATGCTCACTGAGCAAACTGCATCTTAAACCCCTTTTAATCCATCTCAAGGGTACCACTTAGGTGACAGCCTGGCTTCCTCCACCACACTCTGGGAAGAACCAGGAGGTCCAACCACTCTAGGACTCGGTCTCTGGGCAGCAGCCATGCTAATCCAACAGCGTAAAGCACCTGAAAGCTCATTTTCTCAGGGAGCTTGTGACAGCAGCTGATGAAAGTGACTCGGCACCAGCATCTTCAAAACAAAATAGCTTGTAATTACCAAAGGGTTTACAGGATTTAGGAAACAGGTTAACACCACAGAGCCCCATAGGCATATTTCCTTACTAAATTTAACCTCTCTGTGAAGAGTTCTGGTAGGTCCAGCTTATTCCCGTCTCTGGGTTGGGAAAGCCAGCCTGCTTGCTGCCGTCCCTGTGTCTCGCTCTTCTCAGTCTTGGCAAAACAAGCTATGGCACCAGGGCTGGGCCCCAGGAGTCACTTTTTCATGGCAATGCACCCAGCTATAGTATTTGTGGGGATGCTCCTTATCTAGGCCTTTTTTTTAAAAAACCTTTCCTGCTTGGCTCCCCTAGCCACCTTTTTCCTCTAATTCCTTAGCAAGTAACCCCTTAACAACAAACAGAGAGAGGCATGCACTATATTTAGAAAATATAATGCAGCGATTTCCCAGTTCATCACAAAGAGTCACACTGCGAACAGGTTTATCTAATGAAATCTTCCATTGTACCAAAAAGAGTTTCATTAACAAAGGTTTGGCCAACACACAGTGTATGGAAAGTCCAGTGGGTGCAAGAAGGAAAGACTCCCAATTGAGTCCAATGGGCTTTGGGCCAGGCTCTTTAAGTCTATATTAAGTTACTCATCCTGGCTTTGTACCAAGGAGGACCACGTCGTGCCATGTTACAGAAGAAAATGCTGCTGTGACACTCAACGTAGGCCCTCATTCAGCACTCTATTCCTATTCAGCAAAGCACTTAAACATGTGTTTAACTCTAGGCATGTGCTTAAGTCTCTACTGGGATTCATCATGCACTGAAGTGATTTGCTGAACAAGGATAGACTTAAGCGTGTGGTTAAATGCTTTGCTGATCCGGGGTATAGACATTGATCCAAAGCCCAATAAAGTCAATGGGACCCTTTCATCTGATTTCACTGGTCTTTGGATCAGGTCCCTAGTTCTGTGAAGGAATCCCAACTTTGGAAGATGAATCTACACTTCCCTGCATGATTGCTTCGGCAATCCTTACTCATATGAATAGTCCCATTTACTAGAACTCTTTAAGTGACTATGCCACTAGTAAGGCCATCGGGGTTACTCCTACAAGTAAGGATTGCCACATCAGCTCTAAGACTTGAGAAAATTCATGTGGGGCAAAATTAGTAATAACTCTTACAGAAAAAGGTTACAACATTATCTGAGAGGAAAAAGGCCAGCTTTTAGGTAACAGTGAGATGCTAAAGACAAAAGCTATCCAAAGAGTGGTTTTACATTCATAAGATCCCAGATTACAAAGCATCCACTTTATTGTTTTTATTTCCAAAACCAAAAGTATTTGCAGATACAAAAGTACCTTCTACAGCTTCTTAGCCAGGGCTTCAATTTCTTGCCATCCTGCATGCATGAATGTTTTCTCCAGGTTGAATATTTAATTATTGTGGTTTAATAATAAAGCCACAGCATGCAATCGCTAAGGGCAGAAAGCTGCAGTCCCTCCCTTTGCTTTCCAAAGGATTATAGGATTATAGAATGTTGTTATAAAATAAATTGTTCCAAGTCATTTTTCTAAAATCTGTTGTGCTGTGGTCCACTGAATCCATTCTCTCCCATCTTTGTTTTTCTTTCCTAGAATTCTATTTCCTTTCTATAGCTAGATTTTCAGACTCTCTTGTCATATTTTTTTTTAAATGAGGCATTTATCATCCTGAAGGTTACATCCTTTCAGATAGTGGAGTCGACGGGTAAAATTTGCAAAAGCACCTAGGTGATGTATGAGCCTAAGTCTCATTTTCCTAAGGGACATAGGGTGGGATTTTTGAAAGCGAGTTAGGTTTGGTTGCTGTTTTAAAATCCTCTCTAATGCTTTATACCAACTGCTAAATAAAACACATTGTTTTAAGGCTGCTGATCAGTATATCATTCATCACAGGGTCCTGGGGGGAAGAAATGCAAAGGCATGAAACCCAGTTGCACCTGGAGGGTAATACGCTGTGGGTACCTCACAGGGTAGGGAAGCCGGGCCGTAGTCTAAGGCCTTGTCTACACTACGAGAGTAGTTCGATTTTACTTGCATCGAATTTTTGTAATCGATATTGCAAAGTCGAACGTGTGTGTCCACACTAAGGACAGTAATTCGACTTTGTGCGTCCACACTAACGGTGAAAGCGTCGACATTCGAAGCGGTGCACTGTGGTCAGCTATCCCACAGTTCCCGCAGTCCCCTCTGCCCATTGGAATTCTGGGTGTAGCCGGCAATGCCTTCTGGGTAACAAAATGTGTCGAGGGTGCTTTTGGGTAACTGTCGTCATCCGTCCATCACTCCTGCCCTCCCTCCCTGAAAGCGCCGGCGGGAAATCATTTCGCGCACTTTTCCAGTCATTGACAGCGCGGATGCCACAGCACTGCGAGCATGGAGCACGCTGCGACCATCGCTGCAGTTGTGGCCGCTCTCAACGCCTCGCAGCTTATCATACAGGTTTCCCTGAGGCAGATGCAGAAAAGTCAGGCGAGGAGGCTACGGCACCGCGGTGATGTCCTGAAGTCTGAGAGTAGCATGGACCTGTCAGAAAGCAGGGGACCCAGCGCCGAGGACATCGCGGTGGCAATGGGTCATGTTGATGCCGTGGAACGGCGATTCTGGGCACGGGAAACAAGCACTGAGTGGTGGGACCGCATAGTGCTGCAGGTCTGGGATGAATCCCAGTGGCTGCGAAACTTTCGCATGCGGAAGGGAACTTTCCTTGAACTTTGTGAGTTGCTGTCCCCTGCCGTGAAGCGCAGTGACACCCGGTTGCGAGCTGCACTGAGTGTACAGAAGCGAGTGGCCATAGCCCTCTGGAAGCTTGCAACGCCAGACAGCTACCGGTCAGTCGCGAACCAGTTTGGGGTGGGCAAATCTACCGTGGGGGTTGTTGTGATGCAAGTAGCCAAGGCAATCGTTGATGTACTGCTGCCAAAGGTAGTGACCCTGGGAAACGTGGAGGCGATCATAGATGGCTTCGCAGCGATGGGATTCCCAAACTGCGGTGGGGCCATAGATGGAACTCACATCCCTATCCTGGCACCGGACCACCAGGCCACCCAGTACATTAACCGAAAGGGCTACTTTTCCATGGTGCTGCAAGCACTGGTGGACCACAGGGGACGTTTTACCAACATCTACGTGGGATGGCCGGGCAAGGTTCATGACGCTCGTGTTTTCAGGAACTCTGGTCTGTTTAGACGGCTGCAACAAGGTATTTACTTCCCGGACCACAAAATAACTGTTGGGGATGTGGAGATGCCTATAGTCATCCTCGGGGACCCAGCCTACCCGCTAATGCCCTGGCTCATGAAGCCCTATACTGGCGCCCTGGACACTGAAAAAGAACTCTTCAACTACCGGCTGAGCAAGTGCAGAATGGTGGTGGAGTGTGCTTTTGGCCGTCTCAAGGGGAGATGGAGAAGCTTACTGACTCGCTGTGATCTCAGCGAAACCAATATCCCCATTGTTATAGCAGCTTGCTGTGTGCTCCACAATCTCTGTGAGAGCAAGGGGGAGACCTTTATGGCGGGGTGGGAGGTTGAGGAAAATAGCCTGGCTGCTGATTACTCACAGCCAGACAGCCGGGCGATTAGAAGAGACCAGCGGGAAGCGCTGTGCATCCGGGAGGCTTTGAAAGCAAAGTTCCTGAGTGAGCAGGGTAACCTGTGACTTTAAAGTTTGTGTACTGAGAAGCTAAACCTGCCCCCGTTTCTTTACCCAGGTAATGTTGACTATCCTATCCAGTTACATACCCCCTTCACCCCCCTTCCAACACACGTTTCGAAATAAAAATAGTTCAACTTTGTTAAAGCACACCGTTTTCTTTAATACTGTTTTCGCAGGAATTTTTTAAAACTGGGACGCAGACTGTGGTGCGGAGCGGGTGTAGTGTAGTGACGCGAATGCAGCTTCTAAACTCAAGGATTGACAGGCTCCGCTGCGGTGGAATGGTTGTTTCAACGGAGCCTGTCACCCCTCCTGATCGGGACTGTGTGTATGGGGGGGTCTATGTGACTTTGTGGAAGGGGAAGGACGGTTACAGATCCCCTGCTGTGTGGCTCTGTGATCCTGCCTAAGGACCGCCGCTTAAGATCTGTAACTGCCCTCCCCCTGCCACAAAGTCACAGAGCAACCCACCCCCCACCACATAACATGAAAACAACCTCCCAGACTAACCAGGGTAACTAGTCACTGCATCACTGCACTGTGTATGTGCCCTGCTGCTGTGCCTGCCCCCGACTATGTACCCTGCCAAAGGTGACTGTCCTGTCCAATTACCAACCCCCTTTCCCATCCTCCTCCAAAAGAACATGATTGAAACAGTAGTTTACAGAAACGTATTTTTTATTATCAACTACACATGGCATTGGGAGGTGAAACTTGGACGGGGGCTTGTGTCAGGCGGGAAGGAAAGAACTTTTCAAATTTTGGGAAATGAGAGCCTTCTGCTACTAGAGCTCTCTGCAGGGGTGGAGTGAGACTTAGCAGGGACTCTGCCGCCTCTCCTTCTTTGCACTTTGGGTGAGGTGGGTATGGGACTTGGTGGCAGGGGAGGGCGGTAAGAGATGGACTGCAGCGGGGCTCTGTCCTCCTGCCTCCGTTCCTGCAGAACATCCACAAGGTGCCGGAGCGTGTCCGTTTGCTCCCTCAGTAGTCCAAGCAGCGTTTGAGTCGCCTGCTGGTCTTCCTGCCGCCACCTCTCCTCCCAATCCATGTTGGCTTGGTGCATTCGGGTCAAGTTCTCCCGCCACTGGGTCTGCTGTGCTGCCTGGGCTTGGGAACAGGCCATAAGCTCAGAGAACATGTCCTCCCGTGTCCTCCTCTTCCTACGCCTAATCCGCGCTAGCCTCTGGGAGTGTGATTCCAGGCTAGGTTGTGAGACAGTCGCAGATGGGGCTGTGGAAATGGGAAAAAGGGAGTGAATTCCTCAGAAAGAAAAATGTAGTTGTGAACAAAGAACATAGTCTTTCTCTGTGAACAAGACCATGCACAGCACCTATCACATGCGCACTCAGCACAAGGTCGAATTTTCGGCCTTCGCATTCAGTGCCTGGGGTCTTGCACAGCACATTTGAGAAGCGGGGCAGCACAACGGAATTTCTGTTGCAGGCAGACATGGTAAGCCGTACACTTGTGGCAGTTTAAAACTTTTAGATTACCACTGCCCTCATTTCACATTTAAAGCTATGTCAGTTCCTGCAGCCAGCAATCCGGCAAGCGGGAACTCTGCCCCTGTCCCACCCCCTCGCGGCTGTCCCCGGGAACGATCCCTTTCGGCTGCCCCTCTCCCGCCTCCACCGCGTGGCTACAAACCAGCGGTTACAGTTCTGTCAAGGAACGGGAAAGCAGTCCCAACACTAACATTCCCCTACCTAATTAAAAGCAGGTCACCATGGGCGACATCACCCTGATGAGGATCTCTGAGAGCGACAGACAGAGAATGCTCCGGGAAAGCCTCCAAAGACCAGGGCCGTATGCCGCCCTGCTATGCAGAGCAATGATTCCCGAGTACGTGATAGTCTCGTGGCGCGGCAACGTCTCGTACTTCGGAGGACCCAATAAGGCCGCTCTCCCCAGGAACCTCATGCAACGGCTTTCAAGTTACCTCCAGGAGAGCTTCATCGAGATATCCCAGGAGGATTACTGCTCTATCCCCGGACATATAGACCGCATTTTACTGTAGCTGCAGTAGCAGGGAATAAACAGTAGAGCGGCTTGTGCAGGACAATCACTGAAAACTGGACATTGCTAGATTTTTTTTCAAAACTTGCACTGCCCATGACTAAACTGTTAAGCGCATAGGGCACACTAATCATGAACAACCCATTCTTTTAATTGTTAATATTCCTGTTTTGTTAAAAATAAATGTTTAGATGTTTACAACACTTACTGGCTGATCCTTCACCAGATTCTGTTGCATCCCGGCTGTATCCTCTCTCTGCCATGTCTTTAGATATCTTCTCGTAGATCTTTGCATTCCGTCTTTTGGATCGCAGCTCGGAAAGCACGGACTCATCGCCCCACACAGTGATGAGATCCAAGACTTCCTGATCAGTCCATGCTGGGGCCCTCTTTCTATTCACAGACTGCACGGCCATCACTGCTGGAGAGCTCTGCATCGTTGCCAGTGCTGCTGTGCTCGCCACGATGTCCAGACAGGAAATGAGATTCAAACTGGCCAGACAGGAAAAGGAATTCCAATTCAAATTTTCCCGGGGCTTTTCCTGTGTGGCTGGTCAGAGCATCCGAGCTCGCACTGCTGTCCAGAGCGTCAACAGAGTGGTGCACTGTGGGATAGCTCCCGGAGCTATTAGCGTCGATTTCCATCCACACCTAGCCTAATTCGTCGGGGAGGAGTACAGAAGTCGAATTAAAGAGACCTCTATGTCGAACTAAATAGCATCGCAGTGTGGACGGGTGCAGGGTTAATTCGATGTAACGGCGCTAACTTCGACATAAACGCCTAGTGTAGACCAGGCCTAAGACAGAATGAATTGTGAGATTCCACCCTGAGACAGGGAAGGGCAAGAGACCTTGCCCACATGGGTGCATTCATGTCTTGTCTACTCTTCTAGTGATGTGTGGGGTACATGTAGTTCTGGAATGTCTGTACTCTATCACCTCACTGTCTGTACTGGCATTTCTACCCGAGCTAGGGGCAGGGGAAACATGCAGTGTCTGTACTCTCCTCCCAGTGTCTGTACCGTGAGTGTAGCCATACCATCACAGAGATCAGAAAGGGAGCGGAGCTGCAGCTAATATTCCACCCTAGAAAATCAGAATGAACCACCTGTATGTGCAGTATATGAGATCAAGATCAGGAGTACGTGAGCCTGGACTCCGCTCCTAATGAAAGAGCGGACTGTTAATTCATGCTGAAGGCTGCTAAAGGTCACAGACACAAGACTTTTGTTTCAAACCTTTACGGTGCAGCGCTTCTCAGAGCAAAGAGTATCTCATTCCCAAGCTCAATACCCAGGAGGCCCAGAGATCCTGGAGAAGGAAACTGACACACAAGGAAGTGGGCTGCTGGTTTCAACATTAAGCTGAATGGGGGGATACCACTGGCGATTAAATGACATCCCTTCATTGCTGAGGATGGCTAGGTTTTGACAACAAACTTTGCTAAAAAAAAAATGCTGCCCAATGCTAATGCTGCTTGACAAAGCAGAGTTTGAAACTATGAAATGTACTAAACAAGTTCCTCACCTAGTGAGTTATATAACAGATCAATATGGCATGACAGAGCATGTATTGCCCCTCTTATTGTGTATCTTTTGAGTATGTCCCAGGGTGGCCCTTTAAAAATAACTTGATGGACAGAGTTAAAAACGTATACTCAACAGACTCGAAATATTCACCTTCAGAACTTGCTAATAAAGGGAAAGCTTCTTTTGTTCAGAAAGACAATCTAGAAATTACCAAAACAGGGGATTTGCTTTCCAGATTAGCTGCTAGCATGATCCAGAAAGCTATTTATACCAGAGAGAGCTATTCTAGGATTTTTGTTCAGAAGGGTAAGAAAGAAGCTAACAAACCTCAGGGGGAAATAACTGCTGCACGCTGTGACATTAACAGAAGGCCAGAGCTAGCCCTACATGGCAGCAGCTTTCCTTTGCTGTTAAGAAAATCTTATTGACCATTTTTGGCTTAAACCAGTGTTGGCCAAACTTGGGACGCCGCTTGTGTAGGGAAAGCCCCTGGCGGGCCGGGCCGGTTTGTTTACCTGCCGCGTCCGCAGGTTCGGCCGAGCGCGGCTCCCACTGGCCGCAGTTCGCTGCTCCAGGCCAATGGGAGCTGCTGGAAGCGGCGGCCGGTACATCCCTCTGCCCGTGCTGCTTCCAGCAGCTCCCATTGGCCTGGAGCGGTGAACCGCGGCCAGTGGGAGCCGTGATCGGCCGGACCTGCGAACGCGGCAGGTAAACAAACCGGCCCAGCCCGCCAGGGGCTTTCCCTACACAAGCGGCGTCCCAAGTTTGGGAAACACTGGCTTAAACAGAAAAATCTATGGAAACCAGCAGAATTGGCTGCAATGGTGTCTTTTCTCAAAAAAATATAAATTTACCCTTATTCCAGGCAAATTCCGGGAGAAATAAAAGTAAATGCAACCAGGCAAGGGACCACGTACCAAACTGGGAAAGCCACTGCCTGTCCCTTACAGTGACAAAGCTAATCTACCTGACCTTCACAGACCGTGCCATTTACCAAACAATTTGCAGTTTATAATACTGATTGCAAACAGGATCAATAGTGAGCCATAGCTCCTGGTATTGCTATATATTGGCAGCTGGCACTCCTTTGAACCTTTTAGCCATGTGTGACAATAACCCTTACCTGCTTCAGGGCTTTCAATTTAATCACGGCTGTTTACTTGTCAGAATACACACAACATGAAACTCACGGATCTACAGAAATACTCGGGGACATGAGTGATGCCCACAGGATCACTTGCAGGTCCGAGGCTGAATCCCATAGATTTAAATGCCACCTCGAGGGCTGAATCCTGTCCAAGTAGCATCACTGATGCAAAGGGGTCCAGAGATGTAGCCTACCCATAAGAATAGCGGATGACTGGGGACCACCTCCATGGGGTACTGAAGAGGAACACACTGGGGACCAAACTTTGCTCTTCTTTATAGCATACATGCTAGCTAGAGGCCATCTCTCCTAGCATGCTGGTGCTCCAGGGAGGAATAATGCCTTGCTTTGAGCATGGGAAGGTTAATGAGAAAGACCAAACTCCAGCACAACAGACAGCAGGACTTGAGCCCAGCTCTATCCATTTTCGGCCCAGGACTCCACAAAGTGTGTTAAGCTACTCTTGTTAAACAATTATTTTTCAGCAACTGGAATGATGCCTTGTTGCATAGTAAGGCCCAGATTTTCTGGAGAGTTTGATGCCCACAGTCTGGGCCGGGTATTTAAAATCAATGGTCAGGTTTAACAGCTCATAGAAACACTTTTCAAGGCTAGGAAGCTCAGTACTGAATCACATCAGTGATCTGCCAATTCCCTGCCCTGTCTTGATTTTTGCCTTTGTGCTTAGGGTGACCAGATAGCAAGTATGAAAAATCGAGACAGAGTGTGGGGGGTAATAGGCACCCATATAAGAAAAATCTCCAAATATTGGGACTGTCCCTATAAAATCGGGACATCTGGTCACCCTATTTGTGCTTTAAGTGAACAGACAATTCTATCTCACAGGCAAACTTCTTCCGAGGGGGCCAATTCTTTTTGTTTTATGCCCTGTGCAGGTAACATCCACCACCCTTGTTGAAAAGACCTTTGCCAAACCAGACTCTGCATCTGTACACCTGAACTCTGGAGACATTTGGCTCCAGCGTGCAATTCAACTTTATGAATCAGGTCACCTAGGACTACAAATACCACCTACAGAGCTCCAGCGTGCAATTCAACTTTATGAATCAGGTCACCTAGGACTACAAATACCACCTACAGAGCTGCTTCTCTCCTCCTCCCTTTCATTTCCATCAAACTTCTAGCTTAAATGCAATATACTCCCTCTTCTCTCCCCTACCCACCACAGTAGCAGAGAACTGCACAGTTAGGGGCCAGATCCTTAGCTAGCAGAAGTCACTATAGCACCATTGATTTCAAAGGAGCTAGGCTGAAACCTACAAGCTAATGAACTGCCATTAGGCGTTTTATTCCTTCCTTTGGTGCATTTGGCACATTAGCCAGTTTGAAAACAGAGAATCTGACTAGACAAGCTATTTGCTGTATTTCAGTACAGCAATTCCTATGCTCCCAATAGGAGAGTGAGACAATGACAACCTTGTGTGTAGATTTAGTTTCTCTGTCTGCTAAAAGTTTATGAGCTTTCAATGATGGAGAGATTCTATAATTCTCAGACAGTACAAGGCTAAGGACTGTTACTGCTTTGCATTATTCAGTAGGACGCATACAATTAGTACCTTATGTTCAGCGCGGTGTTCACACTAGCATCAGGTTATCATAAAACATAATTATGGGAAACTGTAAATATGTGCTCCTCTCTCCCCTGCTGGAAAACAAGGACATCCCTGGTATTTCAGAACAAGGGGCACAGCTCTCTGATCCCGCTACATAGAACAAAGCCTCAACTCAGCGACTACCCTGGCATGTTCAGAGAAGCACTGACCCCAGAAACGATGCTAATAGAAGCAACAGGACAGCAAGAGGACATTGCTGTGCAATCAGTAAGTGGGCAGGAGCCTGGATCTTGGGGAAAAAAAGAACGCTAGCTTTCATTCTGCAGCAGTAAGGACATTTTCCTAGGGAAAAATGTCACCAGAGCATGGGTTTGGGTGGCATATTTAAAAATTCCACAAACTGTCTCTATCCTCAGATGTCTTGCCACCATCCTGCCCCGGGCTCACCCCCCGACTGCCATGTTGTGGGTGCAGGAATGAGGAAGAGGCACAGAAGGACTGCATGGCTGCAACAGAGCGAAGCGCTTTGCCTTTATGTCCTCACGTTCCGTTTCTTTATTTTGTGCTCAGGCTGCCCAGTGACAGGGTTGTCAAACAGCTTTGTATGCATTTGTACTAATCTGGGGTCAGAGCGGGTTCCAGAAGAATGCCATCTGCCTCATCTCCCTTGGGGGAGAGTGAGCGAATGTACCTGGAACTCAGTGCTCTTACGAAAAGTGAATGCATTCGCAGCTGGATCAGCTTTGGGGAAAGTATCACCTTGAGTTCAAATGACAACTGCTCTGATTATTCCACATCCACGAGCCGAAAGGGAACGAAGAAAAGCAAGGAAGGGTAAGAATGATGACGACACATGGAGCTGTTAAATGCCAATACAGCAAGCCGAGATAGTGGCCCTTTGGATGTTTTGAAAGCTTCCGAATACCAGTCTAAAATCTCAGCCAAAATCGCCAAAGGCTTTGAGACAGGCTTGGCTGAATCAGGGGCGGCTCTAGCTTTTTTGCTGCCCCAAGCACGGCAGTCAGGCTGCCTTTGGCAGCGTGCCTGCGGGAGGTCCGCCGGTCCCGCGGCTTCAACGTATCCGCCGCCGAATTGCCGCTGAAGCCGTGGGACCAGCGGACCTCCCGCAGGCATGCCGCTGAAGGCTGCCTGACTACCGCCCTCTCAGGGACCGGCAGGGCACCCCCCGCAGCTTGCCGCCCCAGACACGCGCTTGGAGCGCTGATGCCTGGAGCCGCCGCTGGGCTGAATAAAGCCATTGGAAAGACTGTCTCAGGTTGAAAGGTGAAACCATTTTAATCCAGTTAGACGCTTCCATGAGCAAAGTTACAGTGCTGAGCCCAGTGCCTGAGAATTGGACTTACGCTATGGACTTGTCTACACCTTGACTTCATCTGCACCAGACAGGTGTAAATTCTAGTGTGCACTAGTTTTAACTGGCCTGTGAGACTCTGCTGGTGTGCCCTAGAACTTGCCTAGTGCACGTTAATAGAGGGCTGTTTGAAACTGGACTACATCAATGTGCACTAGAGAACTTTTGGTGCATGCCAGCACGGTCCACAGATGCCAGTTAGTGTGCAGTGCTAGTGCACACTAGAATTTACACCCCTGTAGTGTAGGCTAAGGCAACATGCAGACAAACCCTCTGTTTTCTTTTCAGAGCAGTGTGGCCTAATGAATAGACTCAGCAGACGCAGGTTCTGTTCCTGGCTCTGCTGCTGACTGGCTTTGGGCAGATCACTTCATTTCCCTGTGCCTCAGTTTCCCCTTCTGTAAAATGTGGATGAATTATACTAACCTCCTTTATAAAGTGTATTGAGATCTATTGATGAAAAGCGCTATCGAAGAGCTAAGTATTATTATAAATAATAATTCCTCAGAGGGTTTTTGGCCAATGCCACCTACTTGCCTTTCATTAATCATGCAGCCTGAATTTTCTCACCATAGCATGCCTGGCAATAAAGTATCATCTAGCTTCCTCAGTGGATCATTCCAAACAGCATAAATCCCAGAGGATTTGCATGGACGAATTTACACTTCACTTTGTCCTGCCGCCTCCCTGGCTCCCAATCCTGCTGTCGTGGGTATGCTTTATGGTGCTATAAAGAGGCAAAGAAAGCCATACCACTCTACTGATTTTCTCACTCTTATACTTCACAGCAATAGCCACAGTGCCAAGTGAGGTGCACAGACTGCACTACCCACCACTCCAGACTTCACATCAGGACTAGCCCTAAGCTTTGCAGAAAGCTGCTGCTTGAGATGAATAGGTCTTTGTCAACACACAGCAAATTTTTTAGCTTACTGAGTCCGGAAACGGGACAGGAATGAGATGGAAAAAGCAAGAAGGTTGGAGACATGCAATGGCCACTACCTTCAAACCTGGTGCTGGGGAAATAGCCTACCCAGAAATCTTTAAAGGGAAGGAATATCACATGAGTGACAGGGGGTACGTTGACAGATGTAGGTTGGACCAGATCTCTTTTCTCCCCTAGCTCTCTGGGAGAATAGTTAGTTTCCTTCTCTCACAGAGTATTAGCCTGTTTTTCTTTCACTTTTATGTAATTGTCTATGTTTCCCCATTTACAGGGTTTTTTGCCTGGATTGAGATAAAACACCCTCTATTCAATTTGCTGGCTCTCCTTGGACTGTTATTTTCTCTCTCCACGTCCTGTGGTAAGCCTGGAATCCTGAGATAGTGCAGGCCACAGCGCACACCCATATTGGGAGAGCGAGTTGCACAATTAGTCCAAAACACAAACAGTCCAAAGGAAGTGTATTTATAAAACAGTAGTTCTTAAAGGGGCACTACCTGCTTAATTTTTTCAACAGTGACAAATACAAAAACTTCAGTTTTCTGACAGAGCCCTCTTTATACAGTATATCTTGATGTTTTAGGGGAAAACATTGGTTTAAAAAAATTCTGTGGTGCTCTTCTGCTTCCTTCCAGATGAGCTCCCTGCAAGCAGCGCATGCAAGTGAGGATGTGATCATGCTAGTATTGGAGCCAGGAAGTGCAACCGACCATACTCATAACAGTGGCACTGATTATATAGTACGTGATGAAGTCAAATGTTCGAAGTAAACAGACTGGAAATAAATCTCTCTCTACTCACTTTTATTTATCATTGTCAGGGTTCCCTCCCAACTCTGAGCTCTGGGGTACAGATGTGGGGACCCGCATGAAAGACCCCCTAAATTTATATTCCACCAGCATAGGTTAAAAACTTCCACAAGGCACAAATTCATTTCCTTGTCCTTTGACGGTATTGCTGCCACCACCAAGTGATTTAGACAAAGATTCAGGGAAAGGACCACTTGGATTCCCTATTTCCCCAAAATATCCCCCAAGCCCCTTCACCCCCTTTCCTGGGGAGGCTTGAGAATAATATACTAAGCAATAGGTCAACAAAGTGAGCACAGACTAACCCCTTTGGTTTTTAGGACACTAAAAAAATCAATCACGTTCTTAAAAGAAGAACTTTATTATAAAGAATAAAGTAAAAGAATCACACCTGCAAAATCAGGTTGGAGGGTAACTTTACAGGGTAATAAAAGATTTAAAACACAGAGGACTCCCCTCTGGACTCAACTTCCAGTTACAAAAAACAGGAATAAAGCTAACTCTTAGCATAGGGAAAATTCACAAGCTAAAACAAAAGATAATCTAACGCATTTCTTCACCTTTACTTACAATTTCTGTAATTTTATATGTACTATTTCAGGTATCTTTTTAGGAACTTGTTAACCTGGTTGGTCTCTTTCTCTCTGTCCCGAGATGGAACAAACAAAGAGAGCACAAACAAAACCTTCCCCCCCACCCAAATTTGAAAGTCCATTGGTCCTTCTGGTCAGGTGCCAACTAGGTTAATTGAACTGATTAACCCCCTTACAGGTAAAGATTCAGTACATCTGGCCAGGAGGGATTTTATGTTACTGCATACATAAAGGTTATTACCCTTCCCTTTATATTTATGACAATCATAGAATCATAGAATATCAGGGTTGGAAGGGACCTCAAGAGGTCATCTAGTCCAACCACCTGCTCAAAGCAGGACAAATCCCCAACTAAATCATCCCAGCCAGGGCTTTGTCAAGCCTGACCTTAAAAACCTCTAAGGAAGGAGATTCCACCATCTCCCTAGGTAACCCATTCCAGTGCTTCACCACCCTCCTAGTGAAAAAGTTTTTCCTAATATCCAACCTAAACCTCCCCCACTGCAACTTGAGACCATTACTCCTTGTTCTAACATCTGCTACCACTGAGAACAGTCTAGATCCACCCTCTTTGGAACCCCCTTTCAGGTAGTTGAAAGCAGCTATCAAATCCCCCCTCATTCTTCTCTTCTGCAGACGAAATAATCCCAGTTCCCTCAGCCTCTCCTCATAAGTCATGTGCTCCAGCCCCCTAATCATTTTTGTTGCCCTCTGCTGGACTCTTTCCAATTTTTCCACATCCTTCTTCTAGTGGGGGGCCCAAAACTGGACACAGTACTCCAGATGAGGCCTCACCAATGCAGAATAGAGGTGAATGATCATGTCCCTTGATCTGCTGGCAATGCTCCTACTTATACAGCCCAAAATGCTGTTAGCCTTCTTGGCAACAAGGGCACACTGTTGACTCATATCCAGCTTCTGGTCCACTGTAACCCCTAGGTTCTTTTCTGCAGAACTTCTGCCTAGCCATTCGGTCCCTAATCTGTAGCAGTGCATGGATTCTTCCATCCTAGGTGCAGGACTCTGCACTTGTTCTTGTTGAACCTCATCAGATTTCTTTTGGCCCAATCCTCTAATTTGTCTAGGTCCCGCTGAATCCTATCCCTACCCTCCAGCATATCTACCACTTTTCCCAGTTTAGTGTCAACTACAAACTTGATGAGAATGCAATCCACGCCATCCTTCAGATCTTTAACGAAGATATTGAACAAAACCAGCCCCAAGACTGACCCTTGAGGCACTCCGCTTGATACCAATTGCCAACTAGACATGGAGCCATTGATCACTACCCATTGAGCCCGATGATCTAACCAGCTTTCTATCCACCTTATAGTCCATTCATCCAGCCCATACTACTTTAACTTGCTGGCAAGAATACTGTGGGAGACCATATCAAAAGCGTTGCTAAAGTCAATTTATACCATCTTTGGTGTTACTTGGGAAGCACAAACCTTTTTAGCTGTAAATATGATTTTCAAGCTGATAGCATCATTTTAACAAGATCTACCAGAACCACATGACAGAGTAAATAACCTTCCATGTGAAGGCAGAAAGCCTGATAGAAAGAACCTGCATTCCAGTCCATCAGCAGCCTGTGAGCAAGGGCAGAAAGAACAGTCGTTTGATTTCATATTTGGGACAAGACCATTTACATTCTTGCTTTGCGAAATCCCTGCTGTGTTTAACTGAGGTGGAAATTTAGAATGAGCATAATTATACCCATGTAGTGATCTACTCAAAGCCGTGCAATGTAATTTAGTAAACATACACACATGGGAGCTAATCCACAGTCCAGTGAAGTCGGTGGAAAGGCTCCCATTAACTTCAGTGGAGTTGGATCAGGCCCATAGTAAGCAAAGCATTGAACTATGACCCAGAAATGATGATAGAGAAACATAACTTATGTCAATCAACCCTAAAATTGGCTGCAACATATCTAAGGACACTAACTCAAAAAAAGGCACTGTGCAAAAGTGTCTATTGTAGGCCCCACGCTACAAGGAGCTGAATACCTCCTGTGAGTATATTCACAGCATGTTGGATTGTGGATCACTGGGGGTGGGGAGGCACCCAAACATGTCACCAAGTGTTTCCTACCTCACAAAAGGAGCTGTCCAGGGGCAGGTCAAGTTTTGGAAAGGTTCTTGCGGTCTCTAAGGCAGTTTGTCCAGCGGCACATCACACTAAAAGAAAGGAGAGAACAAAATATTGTTAGAAACACATTTCTCTAAAGCTTCTGTTTTCTCACTGCTAGAAACCTACCCACCTACCTGGCTGTGGAGATTATAATGATGACCATAGATGTAGTATCTAAGGCCCAGATATTCAAAGGCACTTAGGTGCCTAAACTTCTATTGTGGGAGTTGGGTGCCTAAATACCTTTGAGGAGCTGGGCTTAAGAACCTTCCACATACTAGCTCTAGCAAAGGTCCTAGCAGACTTCATGGAGTCACTGGCATGTCTTTGTATTTGAGTTCTCTACTACACAGTGCGTAGTAAATTGCAGACGCTCAGATCTTCCAGCAAATTTCTGTTTCACTTCTTCCACAAAGCCATTTAACATGAGCATCTGATTCTATTGTTGCAAATTCAAGAAAAGAAGAGGGGACAATAAACATGACGTTTTAAATCCCTATTTGCTTTGCACTATAAGAAAAGCTTAAACTGTATGAGAATTGTTCAGTACCTTTGGTTAACATGAGGAGATTGTATTTCCTAGCAATGTTGCTAGAGAACATCAAGGTGAACTCATTTATTGTTTCAAAGCACCCAGCAGGAATTTAGAGATAGCAAGAAGATGATGAAGGTCACAAAAGGGGCCTATATTCATAAAGCAAATTTATTAACATAAAAAAACTGATAGAATTTCAAAAGAAAAATAATTCATGGTTAATTTTACAACAGGCATTTTATTGTGAACCATAACAGTCATTTTTAGACCGTGCAGGTTTTATGTACTAAGGCCCTGATTCAGGAAAGTACTTAAACATGAGCTTAAAATTAAAGTACCTACTATGAGCGTTCCTGAATAGGAATGCTTTTCTACATTAAGAGTCCAAAGAGGTTTGATTCAAAGCCTTTGAAGTCTATGGGAGTCTTACTACAGACATCAGTGGGTTTTAGATCAGGCCTCAGATTACTACTACTCTTTATACATAGTGTTGGTTTCCGGGTAAAGTTGAGAGCACAGTTGGAAGGCAAACAACATTTATTGACCACCCTGACCATAAAAATTCCTAGGAAGATTTTTAATTTAAAAAAAGCAATTGTATGATTAAAAATGCAAAGTAGGCATTATCATCCGTTCAGTAATGAATAGCAAAATGGATAAGGAAGAATATGTACTAGCCTATTTTACTATTACTCCAGTTTTCCTTTTAAAACAGATACTGTGGTCTGACTGATTAAAATCCCTTTAATTTCCCCTGCTTTTACTGTCAATTAAATTTCACTAACACAGAGAGAGGAGCAGAGCAACAATGCAAAAATCAATTACCTAGAACAGAAACAAGATGATAATGAATAACCGTGAATTTTTTTATCTCCTATAAAATTATTTAAAATGAAGGAGCATTCTGATTGGCCACAGAGTGTGGCTTTTTTGCATTACACTAAAATAGACTTGCTCAGCCAATCAGAATCTGGAGATGCTGTACTGTTACTGATGAATAACTCAGAAAATATGATTTCCTGCACTCTGGATAATCATTGCACAGTTATGCAAAACCCTGTGCTCTGACTAAAATGTTTCTGTCAGCCAGTCAGAATGCAGTATTTTTCTTAATCATATTGTTTAGTAACCATATGCTCAGCACGAAAATCGCTCTTCTCCGATTGGCCAAAATCATAAATTTGCATTTATGGGCCCCTGTACTTGGAAACGTTAAACGGGTTGCCACCAACAAAAATGCCATATCAGCCTTGACACCCTTCAGCAAATCCCAAAACACGTCAAAACATAAGAGGGAATTTTAAAAGCTCCCCCAACAGGGCAGGACAATGAGTCTGTTGAATAAGGAAGTGATCTACAAGAATTGAACATGCTTCTAGTTGGCCTCCAACCTGCCTCCTCTTCTGCTTGGCCGTCCACATACACAAGTCAGCCAGGCTCTTGTTTCCAGGGCAACTGTGGGTCAGATTTCCCCCTTTCATAGCAGGGGTGAAGGGGAAGGAGAGCTCTCTCATGTTTCACTCTTGGTGTTTTCTCTACACAGTCCCTAATGGTGGGAGGAGCTACAGTGCCTGCTATTTGTGAAGGCTATGACTCTCCAAACCTCATAGATCATGGGAATCTACCTGAAGAGGACATCCGTTCCATGTGGAGCCAGGAGCCATCATGCAGGTACGGCCTCTGCTCCATTGCCCCCTCTCTATCACCCTGGCAGTGCAGCTACCGCAGGAGCCAGGTTGTCATTGGCAAGGTTACACGGAGTAGCAGTGGCAGATGGAACCAGGTGGGAGGTAAATACTGCTCCCAGCTCTATTATCTCCCATGTGGATTTCCACAGACACACTGCAGGGGATGGTGCTGTGAGAAGCAACATCTCCCTTTTCCTCCAAACCCTCCCACCCCAGAAATTGGCAGAGCTCCTGTGGAGGTTTAGCATCACGGGGCTGGGGGAAAGAGAGAGAGCTTTCAACCTGGGAGTCTATTCAACAGAGGTTACAGTTATTAGCTCCTCACCAGGAAACCCCCTGCAGTCATCATCATCATAATAATAATGCATATCTCCATGGATACATAGCTTTCTTGATAGTAATTCACCCATGAAAAGACAAGAAAAACAGTCAGGAGAAAGCTTTGATATATTTTCTGTTCTATCTTCTTTTATTTTTGTTTCAATCTCACCGAATAGGAATTCACTTCATGTTTTAGGCATCATTAGGAGCCTAAAGACTGTAGCAGCTTTTAAGAAATTGGCCACTTAAGCCCGAGTTGCAGTGACGTTACCGGTGAGATGGAGTGAAGACGGCCTTGCATAAGAATGAGCAGGTCCCTTTTACAAAAGCTAACAATGCAGTGAGCACAGGAGAACAAACCAAGAAGGTTCAAGTTCTAATCCTAACTCCGTTACAGGCTTACTGTGCAAATCATTTAACTCTCCATGCCTCAATTTTGGCACAACAGAGACCCTATTGCTGTATACAGATGGAGTTCCCATCCTCCTCCTCATAAAGCGTACACGCTCTGGGCCAGACGTTCAGCATAGCTAAGGCGAGTAGATGAGGTGGCTCTAAGCTATCTTTCTGCTTCATCCAGATCCTGGGGCCACGGAGGAGAGAAACTGTCTCCAGCATAATTTAGAGCAGACCATAGGCTGCTCTATGCTGCGCTGGCTGCAGCAGTCCAATAGGGATTGCTGCATCGGTAGAGGATTAGGCTATGTATAACGCACACCAGTCCCATCTCTCTCCACACCATATGCAGTGACAGCAGGGGTGTAGAACTGGCTACACCATGTTTACTCTTCCCACAGATTTCTCTGCAGCAGTGAAGTGATCCATCCCAGGGCTAAGGATTGAGCCCCACTTCAATAGGCCAAACGTATCCCCTTTCTGGGGACTGGCTTTGTTGGTAACTGAAATGACAACCAAACAGAATTCTTCTCCCCAACCCTAGCTGTTTTTAGTGGTTTCCTTCCAGCAATCTCCTCCCCATCCCACACCCTAGTTTCCTGGGCCCCACAGAAAGGCTCTAACCCTTCTTAATCCCTAGCTGGAGATAAGAGAGTCCATCTGATAGTAAAAATCAAAACTACTTCCACCGCAGCTCCGTGCAGGGATCAAGCACTTGATAATTAATGCTACTGCTTAGGGACTTGGAAGATGAAAGAATAGAATGTGAAATAACTTTTTTTCCTTGTTCTTTTTTGTGGGTAACTTGGTATCAATTGGGAAATTCATAGCATCGTTACAGAAATGCCAGATGTTCAGCCAAGACCACCTTGTCCTGAATATTCAAACCCACTGAGTTAATACAACTCTGCCTGGACCAGTTCACTCAATGAAAACTGCTTCTGAAGTTCCAGGCTCTTGCATAGGGTGAATCCTGGGGTGTGTTTCTTCAAGGCTAAAATGAAACTTTAAGTAGAAACGTAGTAAAGCATAAAGGTGTTTCCTTGGGTTCACACTTAATACAAACTACTTTTCCTTGCAGAATGAGGTGTGTGTGTGTGTGTGTGTGTATTGTGACAAAGTTCCTCCTCTATCTTGGTGGGTCCTGTGCTTATTGGCGGATTTTCTTGCCTCAGAGATTCCCCATGTGGGTTGGGGAACAGCCCAGAGACCTTCTCCTCTGGGAGAACCCACAGTCCAGGTCAATTGGGAGGTTTGGGGGGAACCCGGGCCCGGCCTCTACTCCGGGTTCCAGCCCAGGGCCCTGTGGACTGCAGCTGTCTATAGTGCCTCCTGTAACAGCTGCATGACAGCTACAACTCCCTGGGCTACTTCCCCATGGCCTCCTCCAAACACCTTCCTTATTCTCACCACAGGACCTTCCTCCTGGTGTCTGATAACGCTTGTGCTCCTCAGTCCTCCAGCAGCACACCCTCTCACTCTCAGCTCCTTGCGCCACTTGCTCCCAGCTCCTCACACTCACACCACAAACTGAAGTGAGCTCCTTTTAAAACCCAGGTGCCCTGATTAGCCTGCCTTAATTGATTCTAGAAGCGTCTTCTTAATTGGCTCCAGGTGTCCTAATTAGCCTGCCTGCCTTAACTGGTTCTAGCAGGTTCCTGATTACTTTAGTGCAGCCCCTGCTCCGGTCACTCAGGGAACAGAAAACTACTCATCCAGTGACCAGTATATTTGCCCTCTACCAGACTCCTGTACCCCACTGGTCTGGGTCTGTCACATAATAATAATAATATATATATATATATAAAAAATTCACAGTAGCAGAGGTCTACACAAATGTGAGATGGCTTTGTAGTGGAAGATTGAACACAGCTAACTATCACCTTCATCCTACAAGCTGGATCTGTGTGAGTGGGCTCCACACAGGCCCCCACAAGGCATCTGTGCAGATGCAATTGCAGAATTGGGCCCTATAGCTTTCACTATCAGCAACTGCTATAACAACATAGGGCCCAGTCTTAGACTACACTTCCCCGTCCAAGTGGCCAGTCTGTCTGGGGATCTCCGAAAGTGAAGACCAGACAAGGAGGCTTTCCACCCAAGAAGCTGCCTCATTCCTACAGCAGCCTTAGCTCTGCAGTATCTCCAACAGCTATTGCATTCTCCTTGTAGCACAGAATGGCTCAGGGATCCAGATAATCACCGATGCACCAACCCATATAGCAGAGCTAGAGAGCACACAGGAATTGTGGACACTGCTTCCCATCTTCCCTTCCTCACTTTTTGCGCAGGGGAGACATGCTTCTTTAGCCTGTCTGGAGTCCTTTAAGACTACAGGACAGAGAAAAGGATTTGGGGCTGAATCCAATGTCCACTGAAGTGAATGGGAGCCTTTCCACTGACTTAAAAGTGCTTTGGATTACACCCCAAAATCCGTGTTGTCTGCCTGGCACATAAGTACCATTACTTATGCACTAGAGCCAAACTGTCTTCCGAAACAAGAGGGAGGGCATTCCCCCAGTGGGTCTAGCACCCAACAAAAAGTAAAGAGCACAATTTCACCGACTGGTGGTGCCTGTAGATCAAGGCCAGTTTTGAACTCAAAAAACGCGAAGTCAACATGATGGGAGTCAAAATAGTGAGTTTTTCAATCCAGTCTAAAGGACTCGGACCTGATCGACACAGAATTGCACCAGGGTTTTCGTGGGGTTTTAGAGTGTGTTTTTAATTGTGATGTAGTTAAACCAGCGTAATCCTCTGGGTAGACACTTTTTCTTCAGCCTAAACCTGGTTTATACCACTTTTCCTTGACAACGTAAGATACAAACCAGGGTTCAACAGATTTAAGAGTGTCCTAGTTTGCATGAGTTTAAGTCAATTTAAAATGTGATTTTAGTCAAACCACTGCAACTTGTGTGTGAAGACAAGTCCTTACAAATCATGGCTTTGGATACAAACAAACTAGTAAGACATGATGAGGCATTTATCTAGCAATAGTAATGGCTAGAGAAAGATTGAAGGAGATTGATGGGGAGATGAAAATGACGACATAAGCGCTGCATTAAATTTAGTGAACAGCTTTGCTATGCTACACATAAATGGGATTTTTTTTTTATTACCATCTCCACTCTGGTGTCTTTTGATGTTGAACAACATATTGTATTAAGGCAAAACACTCTATTTCGTTCCCAAATTAGTATTCTTAGAAGCCTGGAACACATAATAAATTCACTCTCACATTGGCTTGACCATATTGCTTAGTTAATTTAACACAGTTTATCTCGCAGTTCACGCGAGAAAAATGTAATTAAATGTTTGCTTGTTTTTATTCCAGTTAAGGTTGCTAATGCCAAACTGCTCTTTTGTGAATGTGTAAGTGTAAAGTGCCATTACTTGTGTATTTCACCTAGCATATTGTGGTAGCCTTCAAAAATTATAAAGTAATAATGATAATATTATATAATAAAAATAATATATAATGTGGAAATATTTATGCTTTGTATTTTGACAGTTGTAGTGTGGCCAGTTCTCATGATTTTATTCTGAACATCTGGTGTTTTTATTAAAGTGCCAGCTCTTGGAGTCATGTGAATACAAGAACTTTAGCTCTCATTCTTAAAGAAAGGAAAATAAACCTACAGCCCTCACAGTTAAATTAAATTAATGGAGATATCCTACCTCCTAGAACTGGAAGGTCATCGAGTCCAGCACCCTGCCTTCACTAGCAGGACCAAGTACTGATTTTGCCCCAGATCCCTAAGTGGCCTCCTCAAGGATTGAACTCACAACCCTGGGTTTAGCAGGCCAATGCTCAAACTGAGCATTAAAGCTTTAAAAATATGACCAGCATGCAAAAATGTATCTTTTAAAAATCTTTTAAGTCAATCTCAAGTTTGTGGGGCCTGATTCGTGATTTTTGAATGTTTGGTCCTTGCAATACTGTGTACATTTACAATATAAACAAACTGAAAAATCAGGGTCCTACTTCAAGGGAATACTATAGAGATTCAGTCTGATGACAGCCAACATTTGACCCAGTTTATATTTTTTAGAATCTGGTGGAGACCGACCTGGAGATCAAAATACCTCTTTGGTATTTTCATCTAACTGGATCAAAACTAACTTGGGTACGTCTACATGTGCTGTAATCACAAACCCCAGCTGCAGCGTAGACATACCCATTACTTCCAATTGTAGAAGTGTCCACATCACTAAAGCCAGCCACCATAAATGCCATCAGTTGAGAAGATGAGGACCTGAATAGGCACGGAGACTGAACTGTCCTTTGGCCTTTAGAAGTGATTTGACCAGTTCAGAGGTAAGACACATTGGCAAATGGGGAGTTTGCACTATCCCTACCTGTGCTGTGCGGTGGAGGATTTAATTCTCTTTCAGTCTGGCACTTTTCACATCCCCTATACAAAGGAGACAAAAGAGAGGAGACACAGGGGAAAAAAATACCTTTTTAAAATTATCTGATCATGGAAAACTCTGGAAAAAAGCATAGAAATAGCAAATGTTTATGCACAGTATGTTGCAGTATGCATCTGAACACTGTTTACTCTTGTGCTCCGTTTGATGGCTCTGCAGCAGAAATTAACTATCAAACACTATTTTCAGAGCTGTACCAACATCACAGATAATGGTGTGCAAACAAAGGAGTGAGCACAGAAAGCTACTTTCATTTCCAGCTCAGATAGAAACATGAGGGAAACTGACAAATGAACAAAGCACAGTGGGAGACAGATTTTATTTTATGGGGTCCCTAAAAGCATATTATAAACTATGGAGAGATCTTTTAAACACACACTATAATGTTGTACAGAATGGTGTCTTTTAGAACGTAAAAGGAACACTTTATGTGTACACTTATCCCTAGTGGAAATTCCCATTGAAAATTTGCAAATGGTTCCTGCAATTTAAGATTGGCAGCTAAGTTTTGGAACTGAGCAAAAAGTCTAATAGTCTACTGGTCCCTAGGATTATTAAAACACAGTAGTAGAACCCAACAGAAACTAGTAGAAACCCATTGAAGAATTCTTATGGCATTTTTGAAAGATCTGTTCTCCTCAAAAGGAAATATGTTCCATAACTTATGCCCACCTGCACTATAATAATAAACCAAATTACAATCTCATATCATTGCACAATAGTAATACTGGATATATTGCCTTTCATTCTGAAGGGCCCAAACCAGCTTCATCTTATTACAAATTTTTCACAGGTCCAAAGCCAAGTGAAGCCATTAACGTCACTGAATCAAGCTCATGTTTCACAGTGTACACGGTCCTTCACCTTTTCAGGTTATCGGTATATTGTATCAGAGATTCCCCAAACGTAGGTACTCACTGAGAAGGAGATACAAAAACCCATAATACTAAAACAAGGGGACAGCCACTTAGATTAAAAGACAACAAAATTAAAATTGATCAAAGGAAGTACTTTTACCCAAAACATAATTAACTTGTGGAACACATCACCCCAAGATATCACCGAGACCAAGAATATAGAGGGTTCCATTAAAAAGCTTAGATATATCTATGGATTATGAGGCCATCCATAATCACATTTGATAGGAAAGTTGTTTTTGCTTTGTTTTTTCCCAAGAAACAATCATGCTTTAGGGCATAGACCACCTCCTAACTGATGATGCTGGAAAGAAACTTCTTCTATGGGTATGTTAATTCCATAATTATCCTCTGTTTGGTTTCTTGCTCCTTCCTCTGAAGCATCTAATATTGGCTACTATCAGGGACAGGATGAAGAAGATGGACAATTGCTCTGATCTGGAAAACAATTCCTATGTTTATATAGCTTTCAACACATCTAGCTATTTTCACTTCTCTTCCCTGAACATCTTTCTACCACATAGATTCTCATTCTTTTTTTCATTTTCCCCTTTATAGCGTTAAAAAGTTTTAGTTCCCACCCCCTACTCCCTAAGGAAGCATCAAAACACATGGAAACTGTTTCCAAAATAAGATTCTATGTGGCTCCTCAGTTTGGGGGTTTATGTATTGTATTTAATAATTATACCGTAGAAAGCTTCGGGGATTAACTGTCCCATTTTCAATCACTCTGTGGGATAGAAATAAATAGCAGGAACTATTGTTAGTATGCAGCAATGTATAGGGTTTTGAAGAGAGATAGCCCCTCCTATTAAACTGAGTTACAGCAGAATGTTTACCTGAAAATGAATGGTGTGGAATAGTTTTTGCCATAATGATCCCTGAACTTATTTAAAGCATAATCCTCTGCAACATCAATAACTGAGCTATGCTCCAAAGCCTCTTTGTGCAGTGACCTTATTTCTTTCTAGTCAACACAATCAACATAATGTTTCTTTTATGTGTGAGAATTATTGGGGATAATTATCAGTAGTTACATCTTTTTAGTGCAGTGGTTCTCCTACAAGCCCTTTTGTAAGGGAATAATGCTCTTTTGGCCCCGTCTCCCTGACCTACCACTGCTTGGATCTCAATAGCTTATTCTGCAGATCACTGACTTAGTCACAAGACACCTCTTTTTAAAGCAATATACAACACTTTCCAGAACAATTAGAGCAGACACTAAGCAGTCTGTATTAGGCTGAAATGCTACATTGCCTGCTAGAACCTGCAACCCTGGGATGGAGAGCATACAGCAAGAGAGGAGCAGCCCGGTGAAGACCTTTTCTGTACTCAGAATTGGCTCCTACAACACAAAGCTCTTCCTGGTCCTTTCTTGCCTTCCATGCTCCAGGGAGCCAATCTCCAAAACGCCAGCCTCTTTGGCTGGCACGTTGAGTCTTTTCTTAATGCCATCAAGGCTTTGCCAGAGTGATATCACAGTATAAACGCCATTACACTGAGACCTCATCACATTTGAACCTGCCAAGTTCAAAACCACAATGTTCAGTACACTGGATAGATTTGCTTCCTAGCCCCAAACCTTTTACCCACTGTAGACTAAGGGTACATCTACACTACAGGGGGGAGTCGATTTAAGATACGCAAATTCAGCTACGTGAATAGCGTAGCTGAATTCGACGTATCGCAGCCGTCTTACCCCGCTGTGAGAACGGCGGCAAAATCGACTTCTGCCGCTTTTTGTCGGCGGCGCTTACTACCACCTCCGCTGGTGGAGTAAGAGCGCCGATTCGGGGATCGATTGTCGCGTCATAAATCGATCCCCGAGAGGTCAATTTCTACCCGCCGATTCAGGCGGGTAGTATAGACCTAGCCTAAGAGATAAATTCAACAGTGAAACTCCACTGACTGTGAGCGAGTGGAGAAATCTGGCTATATAACAACTTTACACCCAAGATTAGGCAACTGGTAATAGGCTTCCAGGGTATTTGATTCATTGTAGAGACCATCTGATCTTAATTAGAAGTCAATCTGTTAACTCTACATATTGAGCGGTTTACCTCCTTTTTCTCATTTTGACATATGTGCCATATGGCTCAAGTCTGCTCTGTATACCGGTAGGAGCTCTCCTAGGTGAAATATTATGTTTACAACTCCGTGACACAATAAGTCTAAATTACTTACATGATCAACCACCGAACACTGAAAAAGCTTCATGCTTGTTTTCAGGCACACGTCGGTTATTTTATCAATTTCTCATTATCATTTTCCCACCTGGAAAAATGCCGGCAAACATTTGCATCCCATTGTTTGAAGATGGAGCTGGTAGAGATTTCCACAGCTCTCATTTCTAGATCACAACTGAAACGAGCTTGATGTTAATTTAAGTTTTGAAAGTGGTTGGATGCCATTAGTGAAAACAAATGGTCCACGTGATATGGATGTTTCTCCCTGGAGACCATCAAACTCATTTCTCACAGGCCGAGGAGCCCACAGCTGAAAATAATGTTGGTTACTCATGTGAGTAAATACTACTTGATAGGAGTACGGGCTGCAGAATCTCTCTCTCCATACACACAGACACCAAGGATGAGAATATCCTACATTAGGGGGTCTGTGACCAGGAGAAGCATCATCTTGGAAAGGGTTAGGGATATATAAGGAAACAGAAGCCGGACCCAAAGTGAAAGAGAAAGGGTGTGTCCTTTTCATGCCCCCTCCTCTTCCTCTCCCCCCTCTCCCCGCTGTCAGTGGAATTGCTTTGTTTATATTAGTTATGTATTTGTGTTCAAACAATAAATGGTGCCCTGGGGCAAATGCCTTAAAAGTTCTTGGGCATGTTCTTTGCTTCTCTTCCTGGGCTGGTGAAACAGACAACCAGCTGAAAGCCTCTTTTTTTCCTTTCAGCCATGGTGGTTTGCACTGAAAGGAATTGCTGTCTCTGGGCTCTGAGGTGGGATTTGAAAGAAGAACACGGGTTTGTCTTCACTGGGAAAAAAAAAAAAAAGGTGCGTTCTTAACTCAGGTTAAACCAGCAGTGAAGACAAGGCTTTTAACTTGGGTTAGCAGGTGAAGTACAAGCTGATACTTGGTACTGAACTTGAGTTGACAGCCTGAGTTACAAGGCAAGTTGCCATCTCTTCATTAAGCCGAGTTAAGAACATGCTGCCCCTCTCACCCACCAGTGGAGACGTAGGTGAAGTGGCACACTGGGTGCGGAAGAGAATTTGACGGTGAAGAGAACATACAGAGGAAAGAATAATTCTGATCATTTTTACCCCCATGCTTTTTGCACATCCTCGCAAGGGGCACGTGTGTGAATAATCATCAGAGAAATCTGGCTACATAAATTGCATGATCCCACCCTGAAATGCATCCTCAGGCAATCCGATACCTTGCAAAAGCAAGGGCAATGCCTAATCAGAACAACAAATAGAATTTCTATTGAGCACAGAACTGGTATGAAGGGGCTAATCTCTCTGTTCAAACAAAAACTCAAACACTTCCAAGAAGCCTGCTGCTGCTGGACTGCAGCATGGCAAGGATTTCAAGTTAAATCATTGCATAATACATTGGTAATGAGTTTCTCAGCAATCATTATGTCTCTGTCAGATGGTAATAAAATGGAGTATTTGTCTCTGTTCTTGGTTCGCTTGGAGAATATGCAGATATGCCAGTCCTCATTATATCTTGATAGAAACAAAACCCATTAGCACAGGTGCTGTAGATTTTAATGAGGGAGACACGTAGAAACTAATCCAGGTCAGTTATAATGAAATGGTTGCACCTAGCTGAAACTGATAAAAATCTAATTATGTCCATATCAATGGACTGTTTCATAGATGCACTGTGTTGATCTATTCATTGTAGGAATACATAATGGGTTTTGCCTAAACGGCTCTATGTAATTGGTAGGTAAGGAATCATGAGCATGAGGTGAGGGCTGCATTTCAAGTGGCTGTCAACACTGAATGGAAGAATTTTTCGTTGGAAAAAAATGGTTAGTTTTTAAACTGCACTTTTTAGTAAAATCAAACAGAAAACATGTCCTAGAACAAGACAAATTTACTCTTCTGATATGATGTGATGGAAAGAGCTTTCAGTTCTGTCCAGGGCATAAATGAGACTCATCGCTGACATCCTGGGTGTTTGTAATACAAACAAGGCAAGTTCAAGAAAACCGAGAGCCCCCTGCACAGCCACTCTTACTTAGCCTTCTGTCTGTAACATGAACCAGCCCTCATCCACTTCCCCAAACTGCTCTGCCATGCCACATGAGGCAAGAAGATGGAGCTAGTCCAGACCAGTGTGCGTTTGGTGGAAGATGCTCAGCTGAGGACCTAGTGGAGGGACGTTAGCTGTTAAAGAGGAGGAGGGGAACGAGGTGACATATCCCAGCCAGACTAGGATAGAGACAGAGGCATCTTGACAGGGCATCCCACCCCTGCACAAAGCAGCTCACACTGCACACGATGTGGCACTGGCGCATGGGTGTAAATATCACACCAGAATTTCAATCCAGCCCTGATAAATAGCACACGGTGAGCATGAGGCTCGTCTGTCTGTATCTTTGGCAGCACTGTCTGAACTGGTGCTGTAGGCAGCTCAGGCCTCACCTGCTGCCCTACTGAAGAGAATAAGACTGACGGGATAAATCCCCCCGGACCCAGCCAAGGCTCCCCGCTCAAGAAGAGGTGTGAAAGTCTCCCAGATGTTACCTTCCCCTGGCCGGAGCCAGATTGCGTCCTGGAGTTAGAAAGGGGAAAGGCTCATTTTCTGCTTTGAGATCCCCCTCAAAGGAAATACAACTGCTGCCATGAGACTGCTCAGAAAGGAGTCCATTGTGCTCTACTTGACTGGCCCAAACTCCCATTAACTTCCAGGGATGCTTAGAACATACACGGAATGGGTGTTCAGGCCAAAACAGCCAACTGTGCAGAGGCAATCGCATGAGTTTACAAACTAACCTACATCCTGATCTTGCAAGCTCATACATGCAGGCAACCTCCCGGGCTTGCGTGCAGCCCTTTTGAAGATGATGGGATTAAGCATGTGAGTAAGTGTTGTGCTGGACTGGGACTACAGAGTGCGAGACACAAATAATAGTGTGGCACCATGTCTCTGACAATAGCCAGTAGCAGATGGTTCAAAGGACCTCCCTCCAATTACCCAGGTTTTATTTATGTATTTTCTTCACTTGCTTTACCTTCAGGCTAATTTATTTCAGCCTTTTGTCTCCTGTTCTTTTGCCTGTTATGCCTCACTGAGCGGCTGATCACCCTCTCACATCTTACAGAAATTTTTGACTCCAACCATTTAGCCTAATATTGTACGCTCAGTACTGAATGGCCCCCTGATTTATTTCTGCCATTTGTGTACCACTTAAACATTCTCTTTTCTTTCGGTGCCACCACTGGGGAGGATGCGAAGTAGTCTCTCTGGTCTCTCCAGACACACTATGCATTAGCTCCCCAAAGGTAAACAAAAGGCAAGAATACTGCAATCCATCTTACATTGTTTTTTGAAAAAGAGTTGTTTAAAACTCAAAGAAGCATTAAATGACAATATGATTGTTGGAACAACTTTCACTTAAGGGAATTTACCAAACCATGACTTACGGGGCCATTTTTCAAAGTGAGTGCAAACAATGGTTTCCGGGAAGCACTCTCACGTGTTCATGTATTGTGATTTTTTTGTCTTTCACATCAGAATTCTGCAAGCATGTTTGCAGAAAACCCATCACTATGTTCCAGAATCTTCCTCCTCCTTTCACTCGGAGAGGCAGGGGCATACACACCTTGCACATTTACTCTATGGGTACGTCTACACTGCAGTAGAAAACCTGCGGCACTAGTCTCAGAGCCGTGGTCAGCTGACTCAGGCTCAGGGTGTGGGGATAAAAATAGCAATGTAGACGTTTGGGCTCGGGCTGGACCCCGGCCTCTGAGACCCTCCCCCTGCAGAGTCTCAGAGCCCGGCCTCCAGCCTGAGCCCGAACATTTACACTGCAATCTTATAGCCCCTCAGCCAAGCCCCATGAGCCCAAGTCAGCTGACTCTGGCCAGCCACAGCCAGGCTTTGGGTCATTTATTGCCGTGTAGACATATCCTAAACCTTATTTCACTCCTAGAGGTTAAGTGACTTGTCCAAGGCTACACTGCGACTCAACAGCAGAGCTGGGATTAGAACCCTTGCATTCCTTGATACCCAGCATTATGCTCTGTTTAGTGGATAGTTCAAGAGATTGTATAATAAGGACTGCAGAGTTATAAGCCTATCTCTGACATGGACTCATTGTGTAGCCTTGGACACGTCATTTAAGATCCATGCCTCAAACTCCTCATGTGTAAAATGGAGATAATACACGTCACAGGGTCATTGTGCAGGTCTTTGAAATAAATCCAAATAAATAAATACATTTCATTCGGCCATCCTGTGTTCTCCGGGCTTCTAAAAAAAAGTGTGCAAGACATGAAAATCATCAAATATATGAAGAACACCTCTCTCACCTTTGAAATATTGATGCTTATTCATCACTGTCATCACAATCATAACAGCTGCCCCATAGCTAACCATCATCTTCCCATATACGTTAAATCCCCATCCTTCCACCAAAACTCCTCCAAAAAAAAAATGGGTGTAATGTTTTCTACCAATTGAATAAGTAACCTGGTTTCCCTGGCATTTATAACAATTCAATCACATGAAAAAACTTTCTCAAGAAGCTACGTGCTATGGCAGAGAAAGCTATGGGTGAATATTATAAATGTGAAGTTGCATATTATTTCCTGCATCAGTTTAGTGTGTCCACATCTTCAACAAATGGGAGGTAATCTGTGCCTGGGCTTCTGGCTATTATGATGGTTTTGCACTTTAAGATCAAATCTGGGACTTGGTGTGTCACCCACTGAGATTAGATTAAGCCCTTCTGCATCACCTGACCGCCTCAGTCGCATATATTGGAAAGCTTAGCTGAATGCTGATAAATAAACCAATTATAGATTTCAACAATCAGGAAATAGCCTTACAGATTTATTCAACAGCTTATTTTTCCCCCCAGGGCAGCCAACCTGTATATAAATTATGAAAGGCTCTTGTCTTATTATTATTTATTAAAAAGAAGCTATTTAGAAGTTATCAACAATCCATAGAAAGGCATTCAGCAATGTAATTGCTTAGAACCTTTTCTGCCTTTCTGGTGTGACATTTTTCACCTTGAAAGGGACATTTGCATCTAGAGGTGAAAACAATTTCAAAACTCAATGCTGAGAACACCTGGAATTGCTATTGCTCATCTTTACCAGGCACTGACAGTTTTAAAACTCCCGAATACTGAGATAGGTCTGTAATTTCCTAAGGGAGACAACTATAGTGAGAGAGCATTGTTTTCCCATGATAGCAGTTCAATTCATCAGTCCATAGGCTTCTAGCCATATCCACAGACAAGTGTGATTGATAGAATGGAGTGTGGGAAATCCAGGTTAAAGTATTCCATTTTAACCAAAATGTACGGTCCTTTTCTTTTTTTAAAATGGCAAACTTATCCCCTGGTGATTTTTGAGAAAAATGCATCCTTGCATTATTATTTCTATTGCGATAGTACCGAGGAGCAGCCATCATTGCTGTACAAGCACAGTACAAAGACAAAAAGAACAGGAGTACTTGTGGCACCTTAGAGACTAACACATTTGTTTGAGCATAAACTTCTTTGGCGCCAAACCTGAATTCTGGGCCTCTCCATTTAGGCAATGGAAACAAAAAAGAACCTGAAAAACATCTGCATGAATAGGATTGTAGCCTTCAAGCCTGACAAAGGAGAATATAGAGACCAAGTTAAAGAGTAAGGAGTCAGGAAAGACTATCCTCCATCACCAATAACAAGACAGTGGATGTGGCGGACACTCATCAGACTCAATGGATCAGGGATTAAAGTTGAAAGACAATGAACCAAAGCTAGCCATGGTGTGAGTCCACTAACTTCAGTGGGATTACTCCAGGGATGAGTCTGCCCAAGGAGATAAAGAGGATAATTCTGTCAGTCTTTTCCCCATTTTTCCTGCATAAAACAATAGAAACAATATTTCCCTCAGCTGCTGTAATCAAAGTAATTGGGTTTCCCACGAAAACCATTTGTTTTATTTACTGAGTGTGTATTTGTGGATTCAAGGATTTAACGGTCTCTGAGTGCTTTGTCCGGTATATTGTGCAGGCCTTAATCTGCATATCATTGACACAGTATATGGATCTGCTATTTTTTCTGCATGATGTGGTGTATGTGTACTGAGTTAAAGTAATACATTCAAGATCCCATCTTTTTTTCCTCCATTGAGTTGAATTCTGCAACCAGTTTTGCGGACATTCAGTGTGTCTCATGACCACAACTTCCTTCTTTCTTTCCAAGGGGGAGAATGGAAAGCCTCTGCCATTTGCCTGTAACTGCACATGTCCGTTGCAGTAGAATTTAGGTGAGTAGTAGAATTTGGGTGAGATCAGGGCATGGAGAGGGGAAAAGCCTGTTCCGCAATAGCATAGGGATTAAACTAGGGATTACATTGTATACCAACTTGTGTTGAAATCAACTTTCCAGATAACATTAGTTTTCCCCTTTAAAACAAACAGTCTATGTGGCTAATTGTGACTAAGACCAAACTACAGTGTGGTCCAGCTACCCATGTAGAACGTTATATGGAACTGCTGACATGCCCTATGTTCTCACACAGCTATAAGGAGACAGAACGCCACTGTAACAAATACACAGGTGTCTATTTAGGCCTGTGGACACAGACTGAGAACTAGTGGTTCTGACACCTCCAAGTCCGACAGGAAGGAGAGAAGGGAGGAAAGAAAACATCCTGCTGTCCTTAGTGTCACTCTTAATTTTTGAGCATCTCTGCTATAGTTAAGGACCCACAGTATCTCCATTACAAATGGTACGCAAAAGGTCAGGTTCTTTACAAATATCTCAGGTGTGGAAGCTTCCACACAGGGGAAAAGAACAACCTACGGGTGGAAACGGTCGGTGCTTAATTTGTAATGAAAGAGGTGCTGGGGCTCACGCAAATTTTTTTTTTTACTTTCACAACGGACATGGCAAGCCCAGAGGTGCCGGGGCTACGAACTGCCACTACAGGTGCCAGGGCTCTACCCAGGCAAGTCCTGGCACAAATTAAGCCCTGGGAAAAGTTCATTAATAGATGGGGGGGGATGAAATTCAGGACAACTCAAAAATGACTGAAATACTAAACTGTTCTGAAGTCTGTCTGGAATCAGAATCTGAATGCAGCCTGAACTGAATTTAACCTGCAATACTATCCCAGGGGAGGGTAACTATATGGCATGGCTCAAAATACAGTTCCCAGCTGGCAATGGGTCCTTGTGATATGACCTATCATTTCTGCAACCCACTCTGTACTAGCGATAAAGGCAGCTGCAATCTACCATATTTTATGCTATCAAGGTTCAGACCCCATTCTCCTGGCAATGGGGACCCTCCCTTGGGCAAAGTTTCTGCCTCCCTGCTATACAGTTCAGGGGCGCGTTTCCTAAATGCTAGAATACTGAGCTGCCATTCTGCCTTTCAGGAGAATGGGACCAAGCACATTAATGATGTGATAATCATCTTATTTTATACATCTTCTAATCCTATCTTCCGCACTACCACTCCCCTGCGTGTCCTTGGGGGCATGCCCCATACTTTGGAAAACATTAGTATAGATTTCCCTAATATGAGCCTCCCTCTCCATCCTTACGTGCTTTGATAAGCAATGAAATAGTTCACAATGTTGACATTTAAAGTATGACCTGAATTAGCACCCAGTTGGAATGCACGAGGCAATTCTCACTTGAGAGCTATTATTTCAGGCTGTCTGCAAATTCAGGCAGATATCGCTGCATCAGTTACACTCAGGTCACGTTTTGAAAGGTCTCAGCTGTCGTAATAGCTAAAAGTTTCTTCTTCTCTCTGCCCCCAAGATGGAGCTCAATTGAGAGGTCTGTCCATGCCCCTTCTTTCCCCCCGGTTAGCTCTTTGTGCCCAGCTACGGGTGCACCCCTCACTTTGGGAAATGTTGATAAACAAAAATATGATGGTATACCAGTTTGTGTTATTGCCTAATGAACATGAGGGAGGCAAAAATAAAATTAACAAATGTCCCGGCCCTCTGTTTTACTTGTCATTTCATATTATAATATTGTTTGGCAGGGGCCTGCGTGGGTTTGTTTCTGTTGTTGTTTAGGATTATGATGCCTTTACAGTTTATTTCATATCTTCGTCTTCTGCTCTTTTGTGATTAAATGCATAAAAGCAGACAGAATAATAATTACGTAATTTATGTTCATATGCTTCCTCCCACTGGCATGCTGCTTCTCGATTGAAATTGTATTTGATTCATGAACACCCACCTACTAAAGATTGGGGGACAGATATTGCAAATCCTGATGAGAGATCACAAAATTATGTTTCAGCTACACCACTGATGTCAGGTCCATTTGCACACTTTTATTGCCGATTCATTCACTCCTGCTTTATAATCCAGTGCATTGACTGTTAGTATTTATCCTTGCTACTTCGCAATAATATTTTAAAGGCATATATAGAGGTGAACTGTGCCACTCTAAATATGTGGTTCCTACCCAGTGATTCAGGAAAAACATGGAGATAATTGTTATCTAAATCCTACAGGTGTGCTGGCATGGATGTACTAGGAAAGATTTGGGGGCAAAAGCAATTAACTGTTCTTTGTTGAGAAAATTCTGCCACCTTTACCTACCTAAAGAAATGAAATGGAAAGAAATATAGTGGATGTACCAGGGATAGCACTTTTCCCATGTATGTGTGTGGTTCCTTTCCCAGGATGGCTGATACAGTAGTGCGTAGAGGCATCATTTGAGATTGGGGCCCCATTGTACTAGGCACCGTACATAATATAGTACGGGAGTCCCTGCCTGGAAGAGCTTATCGGTTAAAAAGACAAGACAATGGGTGGGAGGGGAAAGAGAAGCACAGAGGGGATGTGACTTGCCCTGGGTCACAAGCGGACAGGTGGAAGAATCAAGAATAGAACTCAGGTCTCCAGCGCCTCAAGCACGTGCCCTGGCCACTGAACCTCACTGCCTCTCACATACCACAATTCACAGGGAATTCATTTACAATTCACTTAGTTCCATTCCTAATTCATTGACTTGCCATTTTCATGCCACCTTCTAAGTAGGGCTCCATTTAATCTAAATTCAGCATTAGCAAATGGAAATGCAAGGGTTGAAAGCTGACAAAGTTGCAGCGTTCTTCAGCGAATGCAATGTTCTCCTTTGCTTAAATGTCATTTAAAAGTGACTGTAACGATGCGACAACTCACCAGTGTGGCGCCTCCTGCTGGTTATCCTGGGAATTAGCTCTTGTCAAGCCCGGAGTACCCTCTGCAGGCAGGTGTCTTAGGGCCCCCATGTCCCTCCCAGACCCCGGTGCCCCTTTTCCTCGGGGTTCTGCCCCCAGCAGCAACCCACAGTCTGTGTCTCCCCCCACCCAGGGGAACCCCCAACCCATTATCCCCACCTTGCCTCAGTGGCTACTGCCAGTCATCAGCTAGCCCCCACTCACTGGGGCAAACTGTAGTCTATAAAAGGCCACTCATCATTGGCAAGGGGGCGGGGGGGTCAGACCAGCTGCCTCTGCAACCCCAGTACCTGTTTTGGCCTTTTAGCAAGCCCGCAGCCTGGGGATTTACCAGGCTGGAGCTCCCCAGCCCTGCTCCATTCCCTGTACCCAAAGCAAGGGAGACTGACTTAGCTCCTCGCTCACAGCCCTTTTATAGGGCCAGCTGTGGCCTGATTGGGGCGTGGCCCCAGCTGTGGCTGCTTCCCCAATCAGCCTAGGCTTTTTTCGGGAGCAGGGCAACTGCCCCGCTACAGTGACAAATTAAGGATAACCTCAATTCAAATAGATGGGTTGATGCTTTGTCTCACTGCCATCCAGAACGAAGGGTTATGACATTCATTGATAAGATATGCGAATGGCTCCTAGCAAAAATACTGTCATTTATGGTTCTCTCTTACTTTACAAACTGCAGGTCTGAAAATTGGTGTGCACCTTCGGCTCCATCCTGCTGTGATGAATACAAAGGGTTACAGGAACAGACACTTCGTAACCCAGCAGTAAGACTGAACAATCATCTAAAAATGATTTTCTTCACATGAGCATCTATTAATGCATTTCTGTGATAAAATGTACAGTTAATAAATTGGCTTTCACACTTAAAACCGATTCCCTTCTACAGCTATGAAAGAGAGAGCATATTTCACTGATCCACAAGTGTGTTGAACGGAAAAGGAAAATCTTAAAGCTGCCATTTTTGGTAAAATGCACAATCAGCACGAACGCTGAGATTTCTCTCTGGGCTGCATCTCCTTAGACAATCTGACAAACAGAGTTTTGTGTCTGTGAGAGCAGTGATGTTTCATCCTAATGATTTCATTCAACGTGGAGATAAGAATTACAATGAGTCAGGTAGCATAAGTGTCACCTGCCAAACTGGTCTGAATGAAAACAGCTACATGAAACTAAACTGGATTTTTTGGATATTCTTCCCTGGATGAATGATGTGCTGTCTTGAAAGCTGAATATTAAATTTATGAGTTTATTTTGCTAGACCCACAGCACCAGGAGTAACAAATATTTCATCTCACATGATTAATTAAAGAAGCACTTTTGAGCATTCTTTAAGCGACAAACTAGTCAGCTCTTTTCTCCAAGCTTACTGTTAAACTGTTTGTGAAGGAATGAGTGGCTCAGAGGGACTGGTAATTGGCTACAGTCTTTTACTGCAAGGTTACTGGTTCAAATCCAGACCAGGATACATCTTCACTGCAGAGTTAACTCAAGCTAGCTACACTTGTGTTAACTCCTCTCGGGGTAACCTACCTCAAGTGAGAGCAGCCCACTGCAAAATAAGACTCAGTCTGCACAGGATGGTGGGGTTAGCAGCTGACAAAGGTGCGTTCACCTGAGCTTTACCCTAAACCCCCTCTCAGGCCAGCCAGTTCGAGTTACAAGCACCACCACACTTGAGGACAGGGTTTGTGTATGTGGACAGGACTCAAGTTAGGGGCAACACTCAAGTAATAATTCAAGTTAACTCTTCTGTGAAACAAACCCTGAGGGAATGTCTTCACTGCAGTTAACCTGGGCTCTTACCTGGGTTTTAGCCCTATGATCCACACAGAAAAACCTCTGCCTGTGGTTTGGAAGTGCTTTAAGCCTTGGCTAGCTTACATGATTGGGGGTATTGTTTAGAGCCTGGACTCCATTTTAATTCAGGCTGTAACCCACCTACTTTGCAGTGAGAATGCAGGAAAAATCCCTGAAGTGCTGGTAGCCCTCCAATGCCCTTCCCCTGAAGGGACAGACATGTTCTTTCACAATTGACATAATGGGGGGGGGGGAGGGAAATCATAGAGCATCTTAACACAAACCACCATGGGATATGCCCCCAGAGAGACATTGGCAGAAAGAGCGAGGCCACCTCTCTTCATATGCAGTCAGCACTCCCCCCCAAAAAGATTGCTCTTAATGTCAAGAACTTTCAGTGTCCATCCCAGAAGGCTCAAAGACGAAAAACAAGAGTGATATATCTCCAGAATAAGAGCAACAGAGCGAGCTGAACTATTAAGACTAGTAAGACTGTAGTGCCTTTCACCTGAGGATCTCAAAGCATTTTACAGTGTCACAACACCCATGTTAGCTAACTAATGCCTCTATTTACAGATGGGGAAATCCAATGGGATTAAATCACTTACCACAAATCAAAGAAAAATCCATGGATCGAGCCAGAGATAGAATCCAGGAGTTCTGACTGCCAGTCCTTTGCTTGAACCACTTGAAGACAGACAATTCTCTCTCCACTCCTGCTTGAGCTGAGAAAATGAAACAACGTAACATTCATTATACAAGATATTTTAAAGAATTATCTTTCAAGTAATACACCCACACAATTTACATCATTTTAATGCAGCATCCATCATGTTCAATCCCGTCTTTATGTGATAATTGCTATGCTTATTAATGGAAGCAGGGGGAAGTTATTATATACACTGACAGAGGCTTACCACACTCATGACACAGCCAGACCTCCGTTAAAAGCTCTATGCAGCTGTGCATTGCTGCATACGATGCTTAAGCACATGTCTGACCCATTCTAAAGTGGCTTTTTGAACTGCTACTGATCAGAACTCTTGCTGAATAAGCGGATTTAATTCTTTAATGCCAATGTCTCAAAAATAACAACACTGGGAAATGGATGGAGGCAATAATTAATGCGTTAGCATCAAGAGAAATGAAGAGCCTGCAAAGGGCTCTGTCCTTTCCAGATAACAGACTGGGAGACCGTCCTTAATATAACGTGTGACGTAATGGCTCATTGTGGCTGGAATGAGGGTTAGCCAGGATTGATTGATCAAGGCGGAATTCTGACAACACCTGAGTGACTCTGGATAAAACTCCTCTCTAAAAACATTTTTAAAAAAACAGCAGCCAGTGAGGGAGGCCTGGCCATTAGAACTCATGAATTCTAAAAACCATAGCTAATGTCACCTAAAAAAAAAATTATATTATATATAGAGAGGTATGTCCACAACAACACAGAAATCAGACGGTTGGAAAAAAGAGGCTCTTTTTATTAGCAGTTTGCTATGACATCTGATTTCCTATTGCTGGATTTAATAGAGATATCCCGCTGACACTGATTAAGAAGCAAGTTATGTATTTGCACAAAGAACTAAAGATGTTCACATCGTTGAACACGACAAGAAATAGAGTCTCAGGCCAGAGGCGCTTATAAAGCCAAACGACTACATTGCAGGAATACAGGACGGGACACATACATTAGTGATCACTTCGAACTTGGATATGCAGCAGCAGAGCAGTTGTTTAACAGGGTCTGGCAACACTGCACAGCTCTTAAGAACAAGAATTGAAGACGATACCAAATGAAACAGTAGAATTTAGCATGGCAGAATGTAATGATGCAACTGGAATTTAACCATGACCACTACTCTTGCGAATGGTATGATGCGATCTATACAAGGTCAGGAGAAAGTTTACATCCAATTCAAAAAATGGAATTTCCAGCAGCACACTTTACTGCAATTACATCTCTCAGTTACAGTGCATGTAGACATATCCCAGCTAGCTTTGATCCAGCTAAAAGTAGTGGTGAAGCCACGGCCTGTGTACAAGAGCCTGAGTATGTATTCAGGAGGGTAGCCCACGCTGCCCTGGCTTCGCTGCCTATTTTTAGGAAGCTAGTTCAATCAAAACTAGATTGCAGTATGTGTAGACGTCCCCACTCACACCTCCCAACTGCAGTGCAGACGTACCCTCAGAGGGAAGAGTGACACCTACTGAATAACCAATGTTACTCTCTGCAGCACCCAAATTTCCCTTGGTGAACTTCCAAGTCGACATCTTAAAAGTGCATAGTTTATGAGAACTGCTCTGATCAGAACCCGAGGTCTTGTGGCTGAAGAAATATGTTAGAATGTATATGTAGATGTTGCTCCCCAAGGTAGCTCTAACTGGAAGTAGACATATATTAAAGATTTCTTTAGTCCACTCTGGTTGATCATGTTTGGAACAAAGATACAGAAGTGAAGGAAGAATGCAATGCAGTTGGTATGCTGATAAGATTTACACACGCGCACACCCCCCCATCATTTCTTAAAATCTCCAGATAAATGCTACACTGATTTACAGTGAATGAAATGGCTAATTTTTTGGATTTCACCTTATTTTCAAAGTATTCTCACAGGGCCAGCTGCCATTTTACCCAGGCTGTTTGCGGAAAATCTTGCACATGTATATGTATCTAGCACACTGAGTGAATAATAATAAAGCACACGTAGCATGGCTTTACAAGTGCTCTTTCAAACCTTTCAGAATGTAAAATGCACCCTCATGGATCTCATTTAAATATTCATTTGTGAACGTGTAGGTAACATTTTTCATATTGGGATTTTGCTTTCTGAATAGGTTCCTACACCACAAAAAGAACATTTTAAGCATCACATTTGAAACTGAGCTCAGTTCTAAAAGAAACCTTATTCTACTGCCATTACAAAAACAGAGCTTTTATTGTCCGCTGCTGAAATGCTTTGAGTCATCTTCTTCCAATAATAACTAATCTTTTTCTCTTTGTATCTGACAATTCACGGACAGCCCAATTACAGGGGAGCAAAGCAACATAACAGTTTCGGAGGATAGATAGAAACAACCAAGCAATGGTAAATGATTTCATCTTGGAGTATAATTTACTTAAGCAAATTAACTCTGATAATCTACTTTCAAAGTAGGCTAGAGTAATAAATGGCTGGATTGCAGTCTCAAAGAAAGACACAACCAAAACATTGTTAGAACCCCCCCCCCCCCAAAAGACTTGAAAAATATTGTCCACTTCAACAGCCTAACAACTATTTATTGCCCATGCAAGTTCCCCAGCCCATACTTTCATTTACCATATTTCATGGCAAATTTTCACTAGAGTGACCTCCTATAAACCCACAGGAATTACATACAAAAAACTTGTGTTAAAACATTAAGGTTGCAAAGTCAAGCATTTAAAAGTTAGGAAATGCCAAATTCAGCCTCCCTCTGCATATGCAGCATTATGATAAACCGTTTTTATTGACATGGTCACATACAATTTTTTTCCCCTGCCTCGGTCAGTGCACAGAATGGACCTGCTCTGTGGATCAATCAAGCCTGAGTAGTGAAGGAGACTTGTCTGTCAGACCCCTGCCTAATTTGTTGCAGAAGTTGGAAGCTGTGTAGTGAATGAGACAGGGGATTACAGGAAGAAAAAAGGGGGTCACATGATTAAGGCAGTTGAATGCTGCCCTGGAGACTGGGATTCCATCCTTGATTCTGCTGCAGAGTTCCTGTGTGATGCTGGGCAACAAACCAAACCAAACCAAACCAACCAAGTGTTCCAGCAGATCCAGTGGTTCCTGGGCAGACCCACCGCTGCAGCCAGCTGCAAGAGAAGCAGAGCTGTGGGGCACAGGCTGATCCAGCGATGCCCCAAGCTGCGAGAGCGCTGCAAGTTCCAGCGTCCTCAGGGGATTGCTGCGGTGTTTTTGATGTGCACATGAGGTATTACAATGTCACAAAATTATTTTACTAATCAGTTTTAAACGTTAACTGGAATATATTCCCTGTAAGACTAATACCTATTAGTTAACCATTTAATATTTTACATCCCTAATATTAACACTGGAGAGGCAACCTCAATTCTAGCATTCGCTAACTTCTGAATGTTTGACTTTTAAAAGAACATTATTACTGTTGCACATGTGCAACACACACACACACACACACACACATATATATCACGTGCATCATTTTATTTTATTGATATCTATATAGATATCATGATGCAGGCGTGAGTTATCGGAGAAGAAACCTTAAAGGCAGTAACATACCTTCAGAGAATCTACAGTTCATGTATTTGACTTCTAAGTATCTGCTCAGCAGCATGAGGGTTGCTTATAGATATCTCAGGCATAGCTGCACAGATAACCTCTAACGACAATCATGGAAAATGAGATGCACTGATAATAGACAATCATGTAACTTGTTCTTAATGATAATCAGGAACTTCATTCATTGTACAATGCCATACATAAAGTTACCTGCTAAGACAATTACTGATCACACAAGATAGAAAAAGCCTTCCAGTTTAAGAATCTCTCCCTCAGGAACAGTCATTTATAAAATGAACATTAATTGTGACAGAATTTTTCAATTTACTGCTTTGTGGCCAGCACTGGTGAAAATGGTCTACACCACTCACAATGGTGGAAACTCATGTTACAAAAGCATGAAAAAAAAATCTAAGAACTTAATTTCCTCACATTTTGACTCCCAGGAATCTCTCTGAAATACCTCTCCCTTTTCCACATCCCCAAAGATGTTTCCTTTCAGGAGCATAAATAATCTGTATACATATGTCATGGTGCATGGAGTAGCTCACAGCTAAGAGTGCCCAACTCAAGTCAGACTGTCAGAAAAAGGGCAGACATCCCAACCTGGTGGTATGTTCTATAATTAGATTTCATCAAACCAGTAACAAAAGTGCATTCCTGAATTTCTGCATTAGCCTTACCATGGAATCACATTCACCCTTAGGCTCAGTCATCCGGACAAACTGGGCTTTTTGATGGAAGGTTATTAAAACCAAAATTCACCACACATTAGGTTGCTTCCAGTCCCAAAGGGCCTGTCACTCACACCAGGTCAAAATATATTCCAGATTTCACCAACTACAATGCTGTAGCCAACCATTTAGTAAACTAAAACTAAAGATGTATCAATTAAGAAAAAGTAAAGGAAGTTACAGCAAGGTTAAAAGCAGACAAAATACATTACAGGTGAATTAGAGTATGTAGTCCCAAATGATCACAAAGATGTCCACTCTGCTAGTTTTCTATGAGTCTCTCTGGGTTGCCCAAATAGTTTTAAGTATCAGGGGTTAGCCATGTTAGTCTGTATCCACAAAAACAAGGAGTCCGATGGCACCTTAAAGACTAACAGATTTATTTGGGCATAAGCTTTCGTGGGGGCATAAATATACTGACAGAGGAACTCCCTTCTCTTCCTGTGTCAGTATATTTATGCCTGCATCTGTAATTTTCACTCCATGCATCTGAAGAAGTGAGGTTTTTTTACCCACGAAAGCTTATGCCCAAATAGTTTTGGGGACCTCAGTCCTTTTGTTCAAAATTTCCCCTTAGAATTCACCAGTCCAGAGATGGGGTAGGAAAGAGATGGTCAAGGGCCTTTGGTTTCCCTTTTTATATCTTGACCCTTTTTGCGGGAAAAATTCTTGCTGTGTCATGGGGTCAAGCAGTTCCATGGCATACATCCTTCGCCATCAGTTCTTCATATAAATTAAAAATTCTAGTTCGCACCTTTTGCGCACCTGTCCTTTGCGGTGTCTTTGGGGATGACATACAGAGGCCCTTGTTTACAGCTCCTTTATTTCTGAGAAGCTAACCTGTGGGCGTTTCTCAGTCTCACAACATGTTGTAGTTACAAACATATAGCAAAATTTCATAACCCCACACACAACATCGATACACTCATTATAGCAAGATAAATAATACTCAGCAGATTGCAACTTTTCAAATGATACCTCACAAGGCATACAAAATCTGATAAAACGTTGTACAAAGTAACAGTGGTGACCATATTAGTGTAGACAGTCACCTTCCCCTTTAGACAGCATCACAACATACCATAGCTGTGTCACAGGCTTTATGAAAATCTACAAAGGCACCTGGGTCCTCTCCTGGAATGTCCTTCTAAAGGTTCCTGTAGTAAGATGCCTGTATGGAAGTTTAGTCATGGCCCTTGGGAGAGTCAGAATCAGGCCAGACCGCTTCCCTCTTTTATCACAAGTTTGCTGGTATGTGCCTGTACAAATGTTTTACCTCCACTTTCCTATCATTCATCTGTTCTAGTCTGAATGGCATATAGGTTACTTATTTCCTTTCTAGGAATGATCTCCCCCTGAGGTGGATACATTGAGACATACAAATGAGTAAGAAAAAGATGTTTTCCTGAACTGGTCAGATCTATTAAGATACATTTTTATTGCTCTGCTCATATGTAGCATATACCATATTCTCTTTCAGATGCTGAGGTCCAGGGTAAAAGGAGGCAATTTCCTGTGAGGTGTGGAAGTGCTAATCTTATGAAGGAAATCAGAGAAAATACAGGAAGGCTTGTTTTACAAGAACAGAAATTTCAGACTCTTCTTGCCAGCATGATTTTGACAAAGAAGCATCTTCATCAAAATGATACATTCTGTTCTATAGAGGTTCTTATACCAGGCTCATCTCAGAAGTACCTGAACACCTTCCACTAGTGCATTAAGCAACATGACTAACATCTGTCACATGTTTCTTCTCTCATCTCCCCAGGACAAGAAGCATATGCAGTGTCTTGTTCTGACAGGGATATATATTTTTTTTAAATATACATGTTGCTATGTGTTTATGTTAAAGAAGGCAAAGAAATGAGCCTGGCACTTGGAGCAGAAGGTGATGAGATTTGTGATGCTCTTTATTTCATTCCCCAACCTTGGGCCAACGCCATGAGAAAGTTCTGTCTCCTGCACAGATTGTAGCAACCCGCTCTTATTGTAGAGAGTTCCATTGTGCCAGGGGAGCAAAGTTCTTAACCAGGGTCTTTATCATGGTCTTCAGGTGGTCTTTTAGATATCCTGGGCCCAGGCCCTGGAGCACCTTGACAATACGGACTGAGACCTTGAACTTGGTTTGATATTCTTTGCGAAGTCAATGTACAGAGTGGAAGACGCATGTGACATGCACACAGAAATGTGGGTTGCTGAAGAGATGTACTGCAGCAGTGTGTACTAGCTGGAGTTTACTAAGAGGTGAAGCGTTCATGCCCATGCATATTACATTGCTGTGGTCCAGCTGAGAGATGACAAAGCCACGAATAACTAAAGCCAGGCTTCCAGGATAGGAAGATACCAAAGATAAGAGGTGTTACTCATGGATACTGATAAGCGGGACTTAGCAATAGTGAGGAATGCAAGAGTACTCCTGGACTCTAGCTGTCCAATTCTGGGTGTGTACCTTCAACTAAACGAAGACTGCATCGTGGCTGTGACCTCTTCAAAATGCTTCCCTCTGCCCACCAGCATTACATTTATCTTGCTCAAGTTTGCTGTTAGCCAGCTGTTCTTCATCCATCAGAGTATCTCTTCCAAGCACTGGGCCATCTTGGTGGTAGTGGTGTTGTTGTCTGTAGTGAAGAATAGCTAGAGAGTTGTTTAACATCTGCATATTGCTGGCACTTGAGTCCATGTTGCCTGACCAGTTTATCTAGTAGATGTACATGTACATGTACATATTGAGGAGGACCAGAAAGAGAATGGATTCTTGTGGAACTCCACAAGTGAGGGGATCCATAGGGAATTGGGTGTCATCAGTTCAATTGGATAGGTCACAAGAGTCTAAACACTATGGGCAGCTAGGCCAGTTGATTTGGATAGATAAGATGGTCTTAGTAAACCAGGATGTAATGGTAGGAGAACCAGACCCAGGCCACTTTGGAAGGAAATTAGAACTGAATGCCTGGTTTCCTAGAGTTGATATTTCTATCTTAAACCCACCCCAGTAAGAAACTCTTACATAGGCTGAGCATGCAGAAGACTTACGCAAGACTAGAACAGTCTCCATCTTGTTTTGAACTTGCTGCTCAATATTCAAGATGCTAGGTGCAAGCAGTTTAGATTGGGATGAAGAAATAGACATTGAGACAAACTCTCCTGCCTGTTCAGAAGATGGAGTAGAGACATGAGCAACAGTTCTGCTAGGTCTGAACACCATGGCGTTCTTGGCTAATTTAGGGTGACAGAGTCCCCCTTTAAAAATCTGCTGATGCATTTGTCCTAGTAGCAGAGGATAAAAACACAGAGAAGCCGATTTAGCCATTTCTGATCCAAAAGCAACTGTTCCTTATGATCTTTGTTCGGCTTCCCTAGTGAATAGCAGCCGTCCCCTTATTTTGACTGGATAGTAATAGGTGTACCTAGGTGGCTGCTGCACCTGTCTATGAACCGCCATCCTCCTCCAGGTGCCATCCAGGGTGTTGCTAAACCAGAGAACTGAACTCAATCAAGTGACCGGGAATCTGCAAGACTCCCAGGACCACATCCTCCACTAGCATTTGAAACCCCTAATACGGGGACCCCGCCTGAGCATCCAGGAGAATGATCAGCCTGCAGGAGTCCCTGAACCCCACCAAGTGCTTGCTTCCCAAAACCCCACGCAGGAGATCTCCCCAAGAACAATTTTCCCCTGCTGTTCCCTCATTGGCACGGAAAGGGCAAGGATATGGGTACAGAGATATTAACATTTGGCAATTATTCAGATTCAGACCTGTTATGTTTTAAATTTCTTTTTAAATTTTTTTGATTACATGTTCCATATAGTACTTTTAATAAATGTTATAGCTTCCTTGCCTTGTGCATGAACCTTCCTTGCTAAGCTCGATGGATGCAAGACGGTTTTCAGGTTTGGGACTGGGTGATTCATAGCACAAGAAATGGAATGTTGTAACAGTGTGGTGCCCTCATTTCTGTCTGTCCCACACCCCTCCTTTCGCCAGCCTCAGAAATATCTGAAGTCCCAAGGATACATAGGAGGAATGAGGAAAGTTAGTACTTTGTGCATACAGAAAGCAGTACTAGTTCTTAATGTAGCAGAAGTCTACTGCACAGAAAATAGATAGATAAATGTTGTTACAGCTTAGTTCACATGCAGAAAATCGGAACACAACTCCAGTAAGTAAGTAATTCAAGTAATGAAAGAGGCATTGGCCAGTAATTCAATGGTCTCTCTCCCACCCATGCCCCCAAACCCTGACCGGTTTTAATCTTAGTAGTGATTAGTGCTCCATAACACCTGCTAAGTGCAGTTAGCTCTGAAGGCAAGGAATAGTTTGAAAAAAGAATCTGCGCACCCTCTTTCCCCCAAGCAAATGTTATAAGAGCATTAAGATAGATGAGTGCTCCCAATAATACAGGTTTGTAAACAATTGTGAATAGTTAAGACAAAAGCATTGCACAATGATTGCATTACAACTCAACTACCACCCCACTGCAAAAAACGATCTCTAAGGTTTTAACCCAGTGGAGGAGTCTTGTTATAACCGTCTATAATGTGAGAATTTTCACTGGAATGAATGCTAATGATCTTTGTCTACAGAGAAACAAAACCATGAGTATGTGATTTTCCAGCAGCTGTACAGACTGTGAAGGTGTCCCCCAGCACAGGCAGATAAATGGCATCCCTGATTTTCCACACTTGCTGTAAACCAGGAATTGTGAACCCGGTGGGAGCTGGCTGATTGTGCAAAATTTGTAAACCAGATGTGTCCTGAGCCCACTTGGGACAGAAGCACTCCCCTTTACCCTCACAAACATGATGGAGCTCATAACAGGCAACGATGATACAAACGATCTGGCATCTAGATGGATGCCCAGGGAGTGCCAATGAGGTTTCAGTCTACGAAACATGCACTCCACGATCATTCTGCAGCTAGTGAGCTTGTAACTAAAATTCCTTTTTTCCCCAGAGTCATTGACATTGGGGTATAGTTTCATGAACCAAGTTGGGAGTGAGTATGTGGGGTCCCTCAAAATAACTGATGTCACAGACAGACTGTACAAAACGTTATCATTTCTAGGGAATGAAGTCCTTACTTTCCTCTTCAACTACAATCCTGATTTCCTCACCACCCTGGCATTATGAACCTTTCCAATGTTTCCCACATCTGTATTCATGAATCTGCCTCCACGGAGGCTAGCAGAACAAGTGAACAGTAAGTAACCTTTTGGTTCATACACTCACTCGCCCCTTGTAGTGGACAAAGTATTGGGATATGATGGCCCCTGCACAGCTTGGAAACTCCATCCTCTCAAATCCAGGTATTACTTCAGGAACTTTTCTTATGGCAACCACCCATAGATAGATCACAGTGTTAACTGCCTTGCACACCTGCACAACCAGCACCTTGACAGTGGACTTTCCAACCCCAAAGTGGCTTGCTATGAACCTATAACTATCTGGGGTGCCAGCTTCCAAACGGCAATAGTTACCCACTTCTGCACCAATATGGCTTGCCTGAATTGAGCGTTCTGGCACTGGAGGTTTGGAGCAAGCTCTTCACACAGCTCCATGAAGGTCTATTTCCTCATTCAGCAGTTCTGTAGCCACTGTTGATCATCCCAGATTTCCAAAATGATGCATTCCCACCATACCATGCTGGTTCTCCTACACCAGAAGCGACAGTCCATCCAGTGGCATACCATGTGAGCTGAATGGTCATTCACCCTCAAGGTCAGCCATCTTCAATGTGTCAGAAAGTTCTGCTCAAATTCCATCCAGCATCACACCAATCACCTACTCCCATTTGTCCCACAATACCCAGCTGGAGCAGAACCATATCATCATCCCATTGCTTCTATGTCTTCCACCCAGTTTGGCAGGGAATAAGTGAGGAGAGATGTGAACAGGGACTGCATAGCCAAATACATGAAAGTGGTGGGACAGTACCAACACATAGTAAAGCTGTTCCTAGAGCATCTTCCTCTCTGCACAGAACTCAGATACTGCCCCTAAAATGGTAGCGCTGTCGTTGAGTAACAGCAGCAGCATGGATGCAGGTATACACATTTACACAGAGCTATACAGGGAGTCCTCGGACTTACGACACAATGTAATTCTGAGGAACGAATTGTTAGTCGAAACGTAAGTCGAAACCCTAGGAATCAATGGTATGAAGGGGGGATTGGTTCCTGAACCAAGGCTTGATAACACTACTTTCACCACAATAACCCAGATTTTTCTACTAAATGAATTATAGATGACTAATGTTGCAACAATGTATTTACTGTACACTGTATTTTGTAAACAGCATTCAAATAAACATATAAACTCACATATGCTGCTCTGAACGCTGGCAACACAGGCTCAGAAAGCCAGGGAGAATGACACACATGCTGAGCCTCAACCAATCACTGTTCAAGCTTTCTGATTGGCTCCTGTCCCCAGGCTCAGCCGATCAAAAGCAAGTCGCAACCCTACTCGGCAACAAGCTACCCTGCTGCCTTGAAGCCAATCAGAAGCGACCCCTTCCAGCTCCATACCAGTATAATACAACCAGGAAGTGATTTCAAGCGAACTTTATGAAAATCGAGCATCATAAGGGCGAAACAAGCATTGTAGGGGCGAAACACGCAGTCAATTGAAAAGCGTCGCAAGTGGCTTCCGACATAAGTAGGGTATCGTAAGTCTGAGGACTCCCTATACTTGTGTCCAACACAGGATACGTGGACACTTGGTGTGGGTATGGAGAGCATACATAAGCAAATACACGGTCCAGAACCTGAGTACGTTCACCAGTGTAGACATAGCCTAAGAGATCTGGGATCTTCCTCTTGGGAAAAACAGTCCAACAGATGCTGGATTCCTTGCACATTTACTCAATTAAGGACTTGGAGATTTTTTCCTTTGAGGTGAATTGGACAAGAAGATTCATGGGAGTATTCTGGACTTAAGTCTGAAATCTTTGGTGAGGCTAAGATTCAGCAAGCCAGACCAACAGCTGAAGAGGGCAGACTTCCCCCCGCAGAAGCATCTGGAGATGCAGAGGCCCCAACAAGGCATCTGAATTCTAACACCCTTCCCTTGGCTGAGTTAGGATTTGTGGGCTCAGAGTACCTGAGAGTAACTGACACCTTCTGTTGCTGCTGAAAGTGTCTCCACACATAGATGAAAAAGCTCTTTTGCTTCAGCTTGCTCCATTTGACACACTTTGCCATGACCAATCAGGGAGGGGAGGAACAAAAAAAAAACAAAAAAACAAAAAAAAAGAGGATTTCAATGGGTGCTTCCATTAATGGAATGGAGTCTCTGAAATTTGGAGCCCTTCAGCAAAAGGAAGAGTGGGGAAAGATTATTTTGCTTGCTACTGCCCCTAAAATCAATTGTAAGAGCCAGGATTGCGACAGATGAGGAAGGAGTGCACAAACATCAAAGCCAGGGGTTACATCTGAACACAAATATGTAAAGTTCTCCAAGTATGCAGCATCGGAATGAGTACTGCAGAGTGCCAGGATGGAATCATTATTCCTTTTGAGGAAAACTGACTAGGAATTAGTCGGAGAACTGTAAATCCCCTGCCATGAGTCATCTTCAGCTATAATCTTGACCTCTGAAACAATCACTCAAAAGTTAATTTTATAATTGACATGAAATGGTTCAAGTCTCATTTAAAACCCTATTTTGGGAGACAGATGGCTAACAAATTAGTTGATCCCCAAGCTGGCAAGGACTATCTACCTACTTACAAGGTGGTTCCCCCCCCCGCATGTATACATTTACTATTTGCAACTCCCACACACACAGCTCAACCATTTCAGGTGTAAATAAGAGGAAGTTACTTACCTGTAACTGGAGGTTCTTCGAGATGTGTGGTTGCTATCTGTATTCCACTGAGGGTTATACGCATGCACCCAGAGCTGGAGCTTTTCAAAGTAGCATCACTTGACGGTCTGCGCATGTACCCTTGTACTCCCTCATGATTTGTCCGGAGGCAATAAAGGGTGGCGCAGACCGACTGTGTCTGCAGTTTCTTCTCTACCGCAAACTTACAGAGCCATCAGCAGAGGGGAAGGAAGGTGAGATTGGAATATAGATAGGGACCACACATCTCAAAGAACCTCCAGTTACAGGTAAGCAACCTCTTCTTCTTCTTTGAATGATGGTCCCTATTGTATTCCACTGAGGGTGATTGACAAGCAGTACCTAGATAGAAAGAGGGTGTGAAGATGATGGTGGAACCATAGAACGAAATATCGCTGCACCGAATGAGGTGCCCATCGCAGAGTCATGTACTAGAGCATAGTGAGAGGAAAAGGTGTGTACCAAACTCCACATGGCTGCATTACATATGTCTGCAATGGGCATGTTGTTGAGCGTGGCTGTGGTTGATGCTTGTACTCTCATTTAATGGGTTCATATCCCATCTGGTGGGGAGTACCCTGAGTTGCTGGAACTGGTGGACGGGCTCTGTATAGTTTAGGGCACTTCTAACCACCACTGGGCCTACAAACCTCCTCAGAAGTGTTGATTTCTATAGCATTGGGCTGGTGGTGGGAGACAAAATTTTCTCTTTGGTCCATAAGTATATAGGCCCATGGATCATAAGGTGGCTCTAGTATCTTTTAGTGAGTGTAAGGAATCATCAGTTTTCTGGCTGAAGAGATATGATTCAAAGGGAAGGTCCTTGATTGTGTTCTGCACCTCTCTAGGGAAAACCTGAGGAGTGTAACCAGGATTCCCTCCTCATGACAATTCCAGTCGCCAATACGTGTAAGGACATATCCTCTGAATCAACAGCAGATTGAAGTATGGACCTGGTGACCAACCTGCCTTCCTGTAAAATTGCTTGGAATAGAGTACGATCTTGCTGAGGTCGCTTAGCTGCGAATTTCTCTATCTGGCCATAGTTTATAAAGTCATACTTGGCCATCAGGGCCAACCAGTAAGAAATCTGAAATTGTAGTTCAGCTGAGGAAAAGATCTATTGATCCTTGAGGTCCAGTCTCTTACCCTCCCTGCCTCCCAGGGTGGAGCACGTGTGGTGTTGTTTGGTCTGCTCTGACACACCTGTATTACCAAGGAGTTAGGTGGAGGGTGTGAAAATAAAAATTCTGACCCTTTGGCAGGGAGGTGGGGGAGGGGAACATAGTACCTTTTCTTGGCCCCCTTCGGGATTGATGCACATGTGGCCGGGGTATGCCACACAGCGCATGCTGGTTGAAGAATGGCATTGATTGGTAAGGCCACCCTTGCTGGTGCCGATGCATGCAAAATGTCTAGTAACTGGTGCTGACTGTCCTACACCTCTTCCAGTGGGATCTCAAGAGCATTGGCTATTCTCCATAGGAGTTCTTGAAACTGACGATAGCTTTCTGGCAGGGAGGAAGGTGTTGATGACACAGCTGCGTCTGGAGAGAACAAAGGGAATCTCTCCAGATTCACTGGTACCACTGAAGCTGGATCATCTAACCTTATTTCCAAATGTCTACTGAATGAAGGTGGGGTGGTGAAACAGGGGAGTTCTCCCAAGCTGAACACGACTGTTCCAAAGGTGAATATTAGAGCCATGAGCTCCAATATGGCCAAACTGGTTGATCCTGCTGTTGTTGTACTTGGGCTCAAGCAGCCGGATACCAGTTTCTTGGATAAGGCAAAGGAGGAAACTGCCACGGAGCCATCAAAACTCTCTGGTAGTCATGTTTCCAGAACGGAATCGGCGGACTGTGCTGAACATCTGGGTCTTCGGATTCAAAAGGATTCAGAGTTTTGCGTGAATGGTGGTGCTGATGGAATGGGATGCATTAGAGAGACATGGCCAGCAGGAGGTAGATCTAACACAGGAGATGGAGCCTCTGCAGAGGTGAGTGCACGAGAACATGCGGAGACCTCGCTCCCTCCAGGGCAAACAGTTCATGAGGGCAGGGAGTGCTTCCAAGTCTACCTAGAGCCAATGGTATCTGGTCTATTGACGGGACCGGAACCGGTAAAGGCACCAGTCTTGGGACCAACGACTCATAGGATGCTGGCACAGCCGAAGCGGGGTGAATACATGGATCCGGCAAGCAATGCGGCCTCTTATCACTCTTGTGCACCCTGGAGCGTGTAGGTCCTTCCCGGCCAGAACCCATGGACGATTGCAGGTTCCTTCTTGGATTTAAAGGAAGACTTACTGCCATGCTTATGCACATGCTTCCGTGGCTCATGGCTAAGCCACAACATGGGGTACGTAGCACACGTATCAGCGGATCCAGAAGGAGGCTCTGCAGCAGGGGGAGTGCTCTTGGATTAATCAGGCCAATGGACAGGGGTTTTCCCCGGCCAGGATCTGACTTCGGCCCACAGCTACCTCCATGAGGTGCTTCTTGAGATGGAGAGCTCAGCCTTCCTGTGTACCGGTAGGGAAGATGAGGCAGATACTGCACCTGAAAGTGATGTGGGCTTTCCCCGAATAGTACAAACAGCATTGGTATTCAACACTGATGGAAAACGACTGAGGCAGGAAGCACAGACTTTGAATCCCAACATCTTTGGAATAATCTAGTACCCAGACCCGGGAGCTGAGAGGGAAGGATTGTTTGGCACAACAAAAGGCCAAAGCAGCATCCCAAGTCCTTAATTCTAAAAACTGCTGGGAATTACCAAAGTACATCAAAAAACAAGAAAATCCTAACTATGAACAAAATTAAAAAAAAAAATTGTTTAGAAAATGCGTCACTAAGAACGAGAGGTCAGCAGAAGCTCCGACTCGGACCATGTGGCAGTGAGAAGGAACTGGAGATGTGGTCAGGCCGCCCCACCCTTTCATCGTCTCATGCAAAACCACGAAGCGATACAGATGAACCTCAGAGTTACAAACACCTAAGGAACGGAGGTTGTTCGTAACTCTGAAATATTTGTAATTCTGAACAAAATGTTATGGTGGTTCTTTCAAAAGTTTACAGCTGAACATTGACTTAATACAGCTTTTAAACTTTCCTATGCAGAAGAAAAATGTTGCTTTCCCTTTACTTTTTTTTAGCAGTCTACATTTCACACAATACTGTACTTACTTTTTATTTTATTTTATTGGGGGGGGGGGAGGGGGGGGGAAAGGGGGAAGGGATCGCTGCTGCTGCCTGATTGTGTACTTCCGGTTCCAAATGAGGTGTGTGGTTGACTGGTCAGTTTGTAACTCTGAGGTTCTACTGTACAACGACACGTGTGGACTGCTGAACAATGCTACTTTGAATAGCTCGGGCTCTTGGCGCATAACCCTCAGTGGAATACAATACAATCACTCAAAGAAGAACTAATTATATACAACTCCCATTAATGCAATTACCTATGTTCAGAACGTAGGCAATTTTTGCTTCATTTATAGTATTACCCATGATGTGGCTGGGTCCTTTTCACTTATTTCATTTTCCTGTACCCAAAAATACACTACATTGACATAAGTACCATAGAACATTTTACAAAATATTTATTTTGAAAAATCACCCTGTACAAATTTAAGCATAACATTCTCAACACTGCAGGTTTATAAAAATGCTAACAGAACAGAAAGACTCAAATAAAACATTAAACTGATGTTTTTGAAATTACAAAGAAATTGAAACAGGTTCTTTCTGAGGAAGCTACTGTAACTATAGAAGTCTAATCAAAAGTATCAGACTGGTTCATTTTATAGCTCCTTTTGCTTTTCTTTATACCATTTACATCACATACATGTATCAATGGATGACTTTCCCCTCCTCTTTATAAACTCCCTTTTATACATTGTCAAACATTTAACTAAATATCCAAAATTGCTTACACTTTCACTGTACATAACTTGGGCTCCAAGAAAAGCCAGCAAATGTTTCATCATTTTTCTGAGTGCCTAACCAAAAAAAGTCATTGCTATACATTTTTGTTACAAAAATCTCTGTACAAACCAACTTAGCTCATGTAAATTTCTGAAAGGATTAAAACGGATAGTATTTAAACAGTCCACGTGTTCCTTCATAGTAGTATAATGAAGGAAAATTCAGTAAAATTTCACCAAGTAAAATTGAAGATCTGGGAATACTGTATAAAAAGTTCACATGCTGTAGTTTTAGGCTATGCCATTCCTAAAAATCTAACAGTGCCAGTATTACAGCACTTATCATCAAATTCTTCTGTACACATTTTAAGTCTCGCCCCCTCATTTTAAGCTATTTGTGGAAGTTGTCTTTGAATAATAAATCAGCACATTTCTTTGTACATGAAATACCGCTGTCATGAAATTAACTTAAAACAGTAAAACTGTAGTACTTCTGTAAACATGATTAAAATGAAGACTGACGAAAAAGGCAGTGACAGGTTTGAAATGAATTCTTCACATTTTCTTCTTACCATAATACATGGCTCACAACACAAGAGCAGCAAAAAAGAAATCTAACTTTCAAGTTACAGCCAAGGGTGCCAGGCGGGATCCATACGACAGAGATTATCCAAGCTATTTGCAGCTGCCACTAGAGTGTTGACTTTGCTTTCTCCTCCTTCAAACTGAGCAAGATTATGTAGTCGAGTCATGATAGCAGTAACAGCTTTTTGAACTAGTGAAACCAGCTGCTGACTGTCCATGTTTTCAGGTTGCCCGGCTGCTGAGAGTGGAGAGGAAGTATCCTCTTGTGTTTTCTTGTGCCAAGCAATTATTTCATCCCGTAGCACAGTTTTCAGGATGCCATCAACCTACATGAAGGAGAAAATTAGATAATTATGTTTAACTAGAAGAAGTGTCAAGGGGCTATAGATTTTTAACTAAATTGTAATAAATTACATCTTGACATTTTGGTCTCTTTGTAATCTTAACCCTTTAGTTGCTGGTTGCTTCAGAGGACTAAGACTTGCAGTAAGCTTTATAAGTATCGTTTAACAAATTATTTTGTTCTAAGAGATTTTTTTTCCCCAAAAAGAACGTATAAAAAGCTATGAAGTTTCCCCTACAAATTATTTTTCATAGCTGAACTACAAAACCAAATACATTTTTTACACACACACTATTTTCTATGCATCGCACACACATTTTTGCCAAACAAGAACATAAAGGTTTATTTCGGGAAAAATATTGTTCTAGAATAGAAATAACTAGCTGAATGATAGACAGCTATGACTCTTACCACTAAAGTCTGGAAAGGAAATTCTGGTCCCACATCCTACCTACCTACGTAAATGCAGCATATTTCAGCTGAACGTAATTAGTAGTTATTGCCCCAAAGTTGTAATTTCTTGGTGGATTTCTGAACTGAATTTTTGAAATTTCAGCTAACTGGCATCCTAAGGACACCCTATTGTTATCGAGAGGAAATACACAAAAAACAGTTTTCTATTTTCTCTCATCTCTTAGCAGCTCATTTCTTGATAGTAAGGTATAAACGCAGTCTGAGGTTTTGATGCTAAAAGTTATAGTTTATAAAACCAAGTCTTTCTAGGCAAAACCAAAACAGTATTTTGAAGAAAAAGAATTAAAGGAATTCAGGTTACTAAGGTTAAAAGCCAAGCCAAATTTTCAAAAGTAACCAATGTTACTAGGTGCTCAATTTGAGTGTGAGAAATACTGTGCTTCCAGACCTTCAAATAAAGTCAAGGGGAGTTGTAGGTGCTCAGCACCTATGAAAGTCAGGCTGGTGGTGTTTCCAGTTGTACACCCCAAAATTGGGACACACACACACACACACACTCTAAAGGCCACATCTGAAAATTTGTCTGAATGTGTAAACATGGCATGAGAATGCCTAATTGCTACAAAAAAAGTAACTACAATGTTTTGTGCAATGTTGTTTGGTGCAAATTGCTGCCTAACTGCAAGATGCCTCATTTTTGTAAAGCATTAGAATTTAAAAGGAATTAAGCCAATTTCTTTAGTTAACTACACTGTCAAGAGCCAAAGTCCATCAAAGCAACAATGTATTTTCAACATCCTACTCTGCTAATGAGGTGCCACGGTGTTTTTCTATTCACAGTATAGTCCTAAGGATCTAAATGATGCTGCATTTGTCATTTTTAGATTTTCAAGGACTTACAAAGCTAGGATGGTAAAACAACTGGTTCATATTAATTTGATTGAGCAAACAATGAATTTAGAGTGAAATTATTCCAACCTTATGTATTCTGACTAAAACGACAAACTACAGAGATTTCAATTGGCGTTTGTATTGGTCCCGATGTAATATTTACAAAAGTTATTGTGGAGTTCTCAGCATCTGTAAAAAACTGTTACATACCTGTTCAGTAACTGGTTGTTTTTTGGGGGGGGGTTTTGGATGTGTTGCCCATGTCCATTCCATTTCAGGTGTTTGCATGTCACTTCACCAAACCATGAGATATTTTTCCCCACAGTGATACCTGATGGGGTGGTACTTGCGCCCACCACACATTCGTGCTGACAGTTGAGGGTGTAAATGGACAGAGCCAACCACCCCCCACAGTTCTTTCACCATGGAAGCCTATATTTTCTTGTACTCGAATGTAGAGGGGAAGGAGGATAGGCTGTGGAATGGACATGTGCAACACATCTTGAAGAGCAACAGTTATGAAACAGGTACGTAACCATTTTTTCTTGGAGTGCTTGCACATGTCCATTCCACCTCAGGTGACTCTCAAGCAGTTCCAGGAGGAAGGTATCAGAGTCTACCTGAACAAGGACTACACAACGCCAGTCTCCCAAATCTAGCACCATCTCTAGAGGCCTGGGAGAGAGCATAATGAGTGGTGGAAGGTATGAACAGATGACCAAGTCACAGCCCTGTAAATGTGTCTGATGTTTATGTGACCTAAGAAAGCAATCAGTGCTTCCTGAGCTCTTCCAGTGTGTGCTAAAACTCTTTGAGGCGGTTGGACCTTATCGATATCATAGCAAAGATAATACAGGAGGAGATCTTCTGCAAAGAGACCCACTGACCCTTCACCTGGTCATCAAAGGAATTAAATAATTGAAGAAACATTACATTGTTTTGTCCACTCCAGGTAAAAGTCTAACAGCCTACGGACATCCAAACTATAGAGTATTTCCTTATCTTTATGAGAGAATGAGGTTTCGGAAAAAAAGTTATTAAATACGTAGGCTGATTCAGATGAAATCCAACACAACTTTAGTGAGACGTTTAGGGTGCAGACGTAAACTAACTTTATCTTTATAAAAGGCACCAAATAAGGAGGATCAGCAACCAAAGTCTGTAGTTCTCCTACCCTCCTGGGAGAAGTAATAGGAATGCTCTCTCTATTGAGAGGAGAAAGGGAACACATACAGGATCAAAAGGGGGTCCTATTAAAATTGATAGAACCAAATTTAAATGACATGACAGTGCGGGATCATTTACAGGAGGGAAGAGTACAATCTTTTCAAGAACCTAATAGTCATTGGGTTGGAAAAAAATCTTCCATCTATAGGATGGAATGAGGAGATAGCTGCCAAATAAAAACTCAGGGTATTAAATAGACAGTCCTTTTACCTTTAGGTGAAGCAAGAAATCCAGATTAAAATGTATGTGAGCCTGAAAAGGAGAAGTACCTTTCTGCTGGAACCACATGGAGAACCTCCTCCCACTATTTAAGGAAGTGTTTTGAACCCCCAGGGAACAGTCAGCTTCCGGGGTAGTTAGCCACCAAATATCCAATATAGTCAGATGTATGCGGAGAGAGTTGAGATGCAGTGACTGGCTGTGGTTCTGTGAAACTATATCCAAGACCTGAGGGAGAGTTATGGGATCGCGAATTGAAAGACTCAACCAGTCTAAGAACCAACGATGTCAAAGCTGGGCTGGTGCTATTAAAATTAGAATGGTGTGATTCTGTCTGAGTTCGCACAAAACTCAGAGTACCATTGGGACTGGAAGGAAAAGCATATAGAATTTACCCCCATCCAGGACAATAGGAAGATGTCTGACAAAGACCTTGCACTGTGACTTGCCCATGAAAAGAACAGGTGACACTTCCTGTTGTCAGGTGACAGAGATCTATTTTTGCATTCCCCAAGGCTGAAAATGGACTTTGCTATGTCAGATCTGAGGAACTATTTACGATCTCTGCTGAATGTTCTGCTGAAATGGTCTGTAAAACAGTTTTGTACCCGCTGAGAGATGAGATGTTTTGAGTGTAATTGTGTGAATGTAAACAGTCCATAGGTTCATTTTCTCTTGGCAAAGGGGGTCTAATCTGGAACCTCCCTGCTTGTTCAAATGGAACTGCGGTGTTATCCATGACTACCTGCACTGTATCATCTCTGATGAGAGGGAGAAAAACCTGACAGACCAGGAGGATATCTCAAAGTTCTTCAGCATTGATGTTCTGAGACAGATCTTCATTTGACCAGAGTCCCTGAGTCTGGAGGTCCCCTACATGAGCTCCCCATCCGAGAAACAAAACATCTATGACCAGGGGCATGGAGGGCAGAGTTGTGGGAGAACAAAACCCCACCTTGCAAACTCTGACGGGGTCCCATCCACTAATCCAGGGACAAGATGACACTTGCAGATATGTGATTTAGTACATCCAGCTAACAAAAGGCATGACAGACCAGCTCTGAATAACTCTTAAGTGAAGTCTGGCATGCTGAGTCACATATGTACAAGCCACTATGTGACCTAGAAGTCTCAGAAAATTCCTCACTGCTGTACGAGGATACACACTGAAGTCCCTGCAAAGGTTCAATATTGCTGGAAGCCTGGCCTGAAGTAAATATGCTCTTGTAGTCATAGAATCAAGAACCACTACTATGAATTTGATTCTCTGCAGAGACAGAACAACTGATGTGCCCTTGCTGATCAACAGGCCCAACGAACAAGCACCACACACTGTAGAGGATTGAATCTTTTTGATGGCTACCTCCACCTGCTCCCTTGACTGACCTCAAACCAACCAAACATGGGCATACCTGGACACCCACTTTCTTGAGATGTGCTACAATGACTGCCATGCACTTTGTGGAGATTTGAGGGGCTGAAGACAGGCCAAAGGCAAGGTCTGTTAACTGATAACAATCTACTACAATAAACCTTAAAAATCTCCTATGACTCTGGTGAATGGCCACATGGAAGTAGGGATCCTTTAAGTCAAGGGCAGCAAATCAGTCACTGGGATCTAGGGATGAGATAATAGATGCTAGGGTAACCATACAAAACATTTTTTTTAAAAAGTGTATTTGTTGAGTTTTGCAGGTCTAGGACAGGTCTGAGGCCTCTCTTGGACTCTGGAATGAGAAAATAATGGGAATAGAATCCCTTCTTCTGTGGCCCCGAATTGTAATAGAGGTTGGACTTCTTGAATTAAAAGTCTCGTGAAAATAGTTCCTGACAAGGGGTGGGGTGGAGGGGAATGGGAACGGGGAATAGAGGAAAAGTGCAGGGTTTATCCCAGTTCCAATATGCTTAGTACCCATTGATGAGTGGAACAACATGCTGCCAAAGAGAGGGGAAATCAGAGTGAGTGGTATGCTGACCTCAACTAAGTCAGACTGCTTAAATGCTAGAAGATTGTTTAGAGGTAGCAGATGGTGGTGGAGGAGATAGTAGTCTTCTTTGAGTCTTATGGCACCTCCTAGATTTGGTCCAGCTGATTTGTAGGATAGAACAGGTACCTTTACTTGACCTGGAGACAGAACTGCTTTCTCTTAGGGCCTGGATGCAAATGCCCCAAAACTTTAGGGTTTCCCCAGAATCTTCAAGACAATGCAGAACTTTGTCTTCTCTGAAAAATAAATTTAAGCCCTTGAAAGGCAAATCCTCAATTGTCTGTTGGACTTTGGTTGGAATGCCAGCTGTTTGCAGCCAATAAGCACAATGCAGAGTGACCACTATTGCCATTATTCAAGCTGCTAAATCTGCCTCATCTAAGGCAGTCTACAAGGACCATCTTGCCACCAGGTGGCCCTCAGTCACAAGGGCTCTGTATTCCTCTTTGGCATCATCTGGTAACTTGTCCACAAATTTCAACACTTAATCCCAATAAAAGTGGTTATAGTGAGCAATCCTGATGATGAATAAACTTTTCTCCCAAACAAATTCAATTTCTGTGTGTCTTTGGGGCTAGATTTGTCTTGCCTTTTCATTCACAGCTGTTACTACCAAAGATCTTGGGGTTGGGGGTGAATAAAAATACTAATGACCCTGAGAAGGAACTTCATAACTCTTCCCCATCCTTTTGGCAGTGGGTGTCAAGGGGGAGGAAATTTGCTGAAGGATTCTGGTAGGCCCTAAAATGGCCTCAATTACAGGTAAAGCCAAGTTAGCAGGCCCTGCAAAACATCTAACTTACATGGATGGTCTTGGACCGGTTCCAGCTATGCACAGAGGAGATGGCTATTCTTTTCGTTAAGTTCCTGGTACATCTTATTATTGTCAGGAACTATGGAGGAAAATTCAGAGACAGTGGCCTCATCCAGGGATGAGGAGGAAGTGATGCTGGAGTCCACAACTTTACAATGCTAGATGATAAATGTGGTACCAGGGAGCATCTAGTCAGAGCTGGCTTAGCTCTAACTTCTGGCTGATTCTGTCAGAGACCAAATGAAGGGGGCCTTCTTTCTGGCTAGAAGATGCAAAAGTGTTTGAATTCTTCTGCTGCTTGGGTGGTACTGGAGATGGAGAATGGTGTCTTCTCTCCGGTTTCCTCCAATGCGAGGATGCCACCAAGTCTGGTGGTGCATTCCAAGACTGAGTAGAGTCAGAACTCCTGCATACCAAGCATACTGACTATGGACACATTATAGTGCAAGTGTGATATGCCTGTAAAACACTATTTAAAAGGTAAATACTGTACATACCTTAAAGTTTGGTTGTGCAAAACAGCGAGCTACTGCAATCATTGATGCAGTCAATGGACCAGACACGCCAATAGTTGTAAGGAATTCAGAAATGTTTGGTGTAAGACGGAATGGGACAGGACGATTGGCATCCAAATCACCAGTAGCATCATTAATATCAAATCGGAAGTATGCCACGTTGAGCTTGCCAGTATCCTAGATTTTAAAATGAGACACAGGTATGAATCTTTATATAAGAAAAGAAAAATCAACATATACAAATCACTAATAGACCTTTTTTTATTTTTACTGTTAATACTCAGAGCAGAGTAATACTTTAAGTTTAATCCATATACATCAGTGAAATATTTCCATTTCCCTAGCATAAAGTCTTGTAACAAAGATGGAAGTTAAATATGGAAGAATTAAAAAAAACACTAATTTCCTTTGTTCAAATACTGCCTTGCTCTCTTGATCGAGCAATACTTGAACAACAATGGGTATCTAGAATTTCAGACATATACTATTCTCTTACAAACCTTGTGTAGAAAGAAGAAAAGTAAGAACCATATTAAATATATGGTTCAGAATATGAGCCATAAAGAACATGTTCTTTTGTGGTTGTGGGAGGTGAGCGAGTAGGGGCAGAAAGATAAATCTTCATTCTGCTTGCATCTCAGGAAAGCATTGCATTGTTCACTCTGGGTATGCATCTGAAAGCCATGGCTGAGTGGTGGGGATTCTTAGTTTTTTAATTGTTGTATAGAGTATACCTCTCCGAGCATTAAAATTACATTAAGATATACATCTTTGCTCTACTAAATTGGCAAGTCTCATGTTAGATGTTTATGTTAAAGCAGGGAGTGGGGGGAAGAGAGAGAGAATGGAGTTGGAAAATGAATATTTCCTATAAAAATATGATGCTCTAAAATCACTTGATATTTGACACAGGGAAATAGCCAAGATAGTGCTTGCGAAGAATGGGAAAAGGGAATCTGAGACTGTACACACATCTACATGAACATTTGAGAGTTTTTATGATTTTTTTTGAGACCCTTTTTGATGAACAGGAGTTGTCCTTCCAAAAGCTGAGAATTTAGAGGGTAATGTGTGCGCCCACTGATGTCATTTTTTATTATTGCATATATTTTGTATAATCATGTAGTGAAATGCAGAGGCCTGCTGAAATGCTCTGTTGATTACACACAGGGTGCATAAACGCATGCCAAAAAAAAAAAAAAATCAAAATCAGTGTACAGTGTATTGTAAATATATAGTCCTTTCAAAAGTAAATTACAAAATTTCAGTTTATCAAAGATGTGCATCTTCAATGAATGCAATATACCTGGGCAATCTGTAACATCTCAGGATTGAGTCTATTTAAATGAAAGACAAATTCTGCAAAGCCAATTAATGCCAACTGAATTGTGAACATCTTTCGAAACGTCCAGTAATCTGTGGCATTTGGGAATGTATGTAAAGCCCATTCCTTAAGCATACTGCGTGGCACCATGTTACTCTGTACTTCTTTAAGTATATCTCGAAGAACCTAAAAGCAAAGCAAATTTAGTTAAGACAAATGGTTTTTAAACGACTATTATCTATTGATTGGTCAATTTAAAAATATACTAATGAAATAACAGTACTAACTTTACTAAACTACCACCCTCTTCTTCCCTCAACGGTTCCATTTTTAAGGTGGAATCATGATTCTAAAACAGATGCATTCATTCCAGTATTTTTTCTAACTAACTCTTTTATAAACATATGATGAGAAATTTTGAAAGTGTATATCCTGAATGGTTTCAATGTCATTTCAAAGTTATGTCGAGAGATGTTTCTTTCCCTTGAGAACGTCAGATAAATGATTACCATAAGGACACAAGAAAGGTGCTTACAGATCTAACAGAAGCCAAAAGACCAAACAGTTACTATACCTTCTACTCAACATCTCAAGAAAAATCAGGAGCGATCCTAAGGACATTCAATACACCATCCTGCTGCACTTGCATAAAACAGACTGATAGAGAAGTACTTAACTCTTCATCAGCAAATTTTCTTGCTGTCGCTTCATTAATATAACCAGTATCAATTCACTCCTACCAAATATCCCATACCCCGCAATCAGGAAATACCCAGATTGCCTCTTTCATAGAGTGGAAAGAAACACTAAGAAAACTAATTGGGATGAACAGTTTCACTCCAAGTTGAAGAAGCACTTTGCAGTGAACTCAAATCCTCCCTTCGGGGCTTGATATTTATATTATTTGTTACTTGTATTAGTTATTTCCAGAGGCTCTGGAGCCAGGTGGGGCCCCATCATACTAAGCATTGTACAGATGTAATCAAACAGTCCCCGACCCAAAAACTTTACTCTTGGAGCAATATCCTAAATTCACTGAAATCAACAGAAAGACTCCCATTGACTTCAATGGGTTTTAAATTAGGCCCTTGACTTAAGACAAAGGTTAACAGGTTGCTGAGACTAACAAATCATCAAGGAAGGAGGATGGACAGGGTAACAGTGGTATGAGCATTTTTGTCATAGACTAGCTTTGAACAGATCAACCCCAACAGTCTCAGCTCATTAGCCATTATTAGCCGCCAGTGGTCTGTAGGCTACTGCAGACCAAGACATGAAGGCTATGAAGAGGACAGATTTTTGCAGAACAGCATTCCACACAAAGGGCTACAAGGAAAAAGGTACGAAATTACATCTGGGACATATACAGGCACAGAAACTACAAAAACTTATCTTTTTGGTTAGGGGTTTGGACATTTCCCCAAGTGAGTGGAACTGGGAGAAAAATCACAGAATACAAGATCTTTGGAGCAGAGATGTACGTTTGTACAGTGCTTAGCACAATCTGGGTGCACTCCTCTCAATAGCAAAACTAAAGAAAGGCTTGCAACTATTTCTGTAATTTCACACTGTGCAGTAGAGTTCTCTCCTGGATGTAAACATCTGCAAACTACCACCATATTTAATTACTGTAGCATATACTAGCCTAATTAATTAGAAAAAGAAAGTTGGAATCTGTTCCATTACATTCAAAAGAGAATAATCATCATACTGGCTTCAATTAAATGACTGTTAACGATGAAGTTTGATAACCTGAAGGAATCATCCTCAAAACAGAAACAGATGTTACGTAACACATCATTTTGTAACACAGAAAGGCTGAAAGACTATCTGCTGAATGTGTTGTTGCAAGAAACATATTGTGTATTTCCACAACTAATCTGAAACTGGACTGGCATGGTGCAAGACATATATATTTATATCAAAAATAAAATAAGCTGATTAAAGTTTTTAAATCAGCACTGGATGACTCCTGGGAGTTACAATAGGATATGGAGCCGTATACTCAGCTGGGCAAAATATGAATTAGGTTCAAGTTAGTGGTGACTGAATATACTTTGCATCTGACTTTGGTGAAATTAATCCATGGTCTCAGTTCAGCTTCTAGTGAAGAGGCGTCCACTTTCCAAAACCTGGCCTCAGGAATGACACATTTGCACCCTCATGCAAAAAGATAAACCTTACTCAGAGACTTGGATACCATAGCAGAGCAACATGGGGAAGCTTACACCACATCTACCAATACTGTATCTGTTTTCGTGAAGCCAGGAGTTCTGCTTCCGATGCTCTCAACTGACACCTTTCGGAAGTACTAGACATCGGACTAGAAAATAATATAAACACCATGTTTTTATCTACAGTAGTTAGAATCACACATATGTAGTTAATAAAGTAGACTAGGCAGTGAGGCTTTTTTGAGGACGCAAGTTTCCTGAGATTCTTCAGAATACTGATGAGATAATGGGGCTAATGAGATATCAGGTAAAAAACAAAACAACACACATATGTAATGTCTGTAGCAAACAAGAGAAAGGAAAGAAATATCACAAAGCCCCTAAGAAGTGAGTTTGAATAATAGTAAACAAAGATTCAATACCTGATGGCTGGCTTGGGTCCCTCGTGCTTGGACTGTTGCCAATCTGTCATAGTAACGAGAAATAGGGTTGTCATGCTCAATGCCTTTCTTGGCACACCGTTGCTTATAGATCTCCACCAGGGAGAGAGAAGAGGGATTGTCTTCAACCAGGCGCATCTGTGGAGAGACTGCTACAACACGGGGGACTAGAAATAAATTTTGGAAAAGGAAAAAGACAGGAAGAAAATAGTTAATACATAATCAAAACACTAAGAAACAGGAGAATTAGCATGCAGATATCAGCACTTAAACATTGCTGTGATAATCAACTGAAGTATGTCAAGTGGAGATTTTTTATTCCTCATAGCATATTCAAGAACTTGGTTAAAAAAAAAAAAAAAGCTTAATAAAAGAGAGGCATTTTCTTTTTCACTCGATGTCATACCATGCAAAGGAATTTCTGAGTGGGAAAAACATTTCTGTATCACACTGACAGGGATGGTTGAATTCCCTACAGCTACACCATCTTAGTAAAAATCTGGGGATTCAGAGTTCATCCTGAGTCACTTATTTGCAGAAAAGAGGAGAATTTTTGTTTCAGATACTAACCTACCTACTGCAAGCACATGTTTTCAGTATCCAATTAAATCACTCTGGTCTCACTCCTATATATATATATATATATATATATATATATATATATATATATATATATATATATATATAGATATAGATATAGATATAGATATAGATATAGATATAGATATAGATATAGATATAGATATAGATATAGATATAGATATATCAACAACAACAAAAATTAGAACACTGAGGTGAACCCACAACTGGAGAGAAAGAACACGGCAAAAATCTGTGAAGAACAGACCTTCACATGGTAAGATTATTTATACTTAGCTGAAGAGATACACAGTTAACATTTTCAAAAGCAGCGAAGTGATTTAGGAGACTAGAGACTTAGATACTTTTGAAATTTTGCCTACACTCCAGTTGGATACTTTGCAGAACTAAGCCTAACTAGTTTTTTCTAAAACACACACACACACACACACACACACACACACACACACACACAACACTCATGTCTGCTATTTGCATTCTGCACTTATTTTAAGAAAGAAACAGACTAGAGCTCTTTTGTAGCTAGTTTTACATGGATGATGATATATAGTTCGTTTGGCAGTCTTGATCTTTTGGTCACCAGGTAGATTGTTCCATTGCCAGCAATGGAAGTGTTGAAATAATTGATCTCAGCTTACTTGTAACAACGAGTTTCCCCCTCCCCGCAAATCCTTATTTCAACAGTTCAATCTGGTTTCTTCACTAACTTGAAGAAAAAAAAATTATATATAATTTGTGTTACAGGCAGAATTGTCATTAATGAGCTGGTTCTCCTGTTTTGCTTCCATTTAAACCTTGGGGGGGAGAAACTTAGCCTTCTTCACTTGTAGGCTTTGACGAAATGTGTAACACCACAACAGGAGGATGTACCGATTTTTTTTAAAAGAGATTGTAGTTTAAAATTAGGTCCTTTGCAAATCCACTATAGTACTACATTTATGTTATTATATATGCTACATTTAAGAGTCAACTTCCGTATCCGTTAAGAATATCTTTCAAGGGGTTTATCCTGTCTTTTTAATGGTCATTAGTACTGAGCATGACATACAGTTAACTTCTTAGGGGGATTATTTAGTTAATATATGTGGGAAGACAAGACACTGCACAAGTTAATTTGCCTGTTCTGTGATAGGTTATAGCAATGGTTTGGAGAATGCATACTTCCTACATATGTCCATACAGTGATCTATACTTATAAACACAGTATGCCTTTTTGATAAGAATTCCTTTGGCTAGGAATTTTGAGTGGGATTTTTCTCTATGTGGACATTAAGGGTCACATTTTTGAAGCTAGGTCTTTTTTGCAGTTGTAATTATTTGCAGTTGTAATTTATGTCACTTAGTCACCTAAGTTCACGATTGCATCTGTACCAAGTACATATACAATTAACTAAAAGCAACTGTGGGTACAAAAAGAGAGATTGGTAAAAAAATCTGGCTCAAAAAACTCCAGGACCCATGCTGAAACAGCAGGAGTCTGCCCCACTGTCCTTGACTAAAAATCTCCTTTACCCTCAATTGTGAGACAGTTGGTTTTTGCCCTCCACCTTTGATTGCATTACAGTGGTGTTGTATACAGAACTGCTGTTTATACAGAACTGTCAAGTGCCTCACAATCTTCCAAGATGATGGGTATTTATATTAATATATAATGTATTAGTTGGCTGGTAGCTGGAACTTGCCAACAATTTAATTGATCAAAGACATTTGCATTAGTGTTCACAGTACACTAGGTCTGCGTATGACTTGAAGAGTCAAATACTCTCAATAAGGAGTGTTTCACAACTTCATCATGTATTATTAATTATCAAGACACAAAATAATCAAAATGCACATACACAGTACCTTCCACTTTAACTCTTAGTTCTTGTCTTAAATGCTTAACTTTCAACCTTACTATATGCAGTGTTGTTGTAGTTGTTGTCCAATAAAAGATATTACCTCACCCACCTTGTCTCTGAACTTTAATATTGCATGCATAAAGATATTGCATGAATGAAGATTTTTGCAATTAACATAAAAAAATTACAGTGAGGGAGAAGTCTAACTGAGGAAACAGAGGCAAGACAGCTACTGTTTTGTTCACTATTGTGACCAAACATTGCCAGGCTGTAGTATGAGCATGGAGACAGCCTCCAAGTTAGCTCTTTCAAGACCAAAATCATACATAAAAATATGCACACAAAGAGGCCTATAGTAAAGATAAGACGGTTACTCACCGTTGTAACTGTTGTTCTTCGAGATGTGTTGCTCATATCCATTCCATTAGATGTGTGCGCACCGCGTGCACGATCGTCGGAAGATTTTTACCCTAACAACACCGGCGGGTCGGCTGTGGAGCCCCCTAGAGTGGCGCTGAATATATACCCCAGCCGACCCGGCGCCCCCTCAGTTCCTTCTTGCCGGCTACTCCGACAGTGGGGACGGGGGGCGGGTTTGGAATGGATATGAGCAACACATCTCGAAGAACAACAGTTACAACGGTGAGTAACCGTCTTTTCTTCTTCGAGTGCTTGCTCATATCCATTCCATTAGGTGACTCCCAAGCCCAACTTAGGTGGTGGGGTCGGAGTGAGACATCGCTGTGTGCAAAACCGCTGATCCGAAGGCAGCATCGTCCCTGGACTGCTGCACTAGTGCATAGTGAGCTGTAAACGTGTGGACTGATGACCAAACCGCCGCTCTACAAATGTCCTGGATCGGAACATGTGCCAGGAAAGCAGTCGAGGAGGCTTGGGCCCTCGTGGAGTGAGCGGTGAGGTGCGGTGCTGAGACACCTGCCAGGTCATAGCAAGTCCGGATGCAAGACGTAATCCAGGAGGATAGGCGTTGTGAGGAGACCGGTGAGCCTTTCATTCGGTCGGCCACTGCGACGAAGAGTTGCGTCGTCTTTCTAAAGTGCTTTGTGCGGTCAATATAGAAGGCCAGGGCCCTTTGCACGTCCAGGGAATGCAAACGTTGATCCTGGCGAGTAGCATGTGGTTTAGGGTGAAAGACCGGGAGAAATATATCCTGGTTGATATGAAATGGAGAAACCACCTTAGGGAGAAAGGCAGGGTGTGGACGAAGCTGCACTTTATCCTTATGGAAAACTGTGTAAGGGGGCTCGGACGTAAGCGCCCTGAGTTCAGAAACGCGCCTTGCTGAGGTGATGGCTACGAGGAAGGCTGTCTTCCAGGATAGGTACAGAAGTGAACAGGTGGCCAGTGGCTCGAATGGAGGACCTGTGAGCTTGGAGAGAACCAGGTTGAGGTCCCACGTCGGAACGGGCTGACGTTGTTGTGGGTACATCCGGTCTAAGCCCTTGAGGAATCTAACGACCATCGGGTTAGAGAATACCGAGGACGCGAGTTCTCCTGGGTGAAAGGCCGATATAGCGGCCAGGTGAACTCTAATTGAAGATATCGCCAACCCCTGCTGCTTTAGGGAGAGGAGATATTCCAAAATGAGAGGAATAGGTGCCTGCAACGGGGACGTGGCTCGTTGTTCGCACCAACAGGAGAACCGCTTCCACTTGGCCAGGTATGTGGTGCGTGTTGAGGGCTTCCTACTGCTCAGCAGAATCTGTTGAACAGAGTGCGAGCATTGCTGCTCTGCCTGGGTGAACCATGGAGCAGCCACGCCGTGAGGTGGAGTGATTGCAGGTCGGGGTGACGCAGCCGGCCGTGGTCCTGCGTGATGAGATCCGGATACAATGGAAGCGGGATCGGTGTCTGAACCGAGAGTTCCAACAGCGTGGTGTACCAATGTTGTCTCGGCCACGCTGGAGCGACCAGAATTACCTGTGCCTGGTCTCTGCGCAATTTGAGCAGTACCTTGTGGACCAGAGGAAACGGAGGGAAGGCGTAAAACAGGTGGTCTTTCCAGGGAAGGAGAAACGCATCCGAGAGGGAGCCCGGAGCTCGACCTTGCAGGGAGCAGAACACGTGGCACTTCCTGTTGTCTCGGGATGCAAACAGGTCTATCTGGGGAAACCCCCACCTCTGGAAGATGGAATGTATAATGTCCGGACGGATAGACCACTCGTGCGTCTGGAAGGACCTGCTGAGTCGATCCGCTAGAGTGTTCTGGACTCCAGGGAGGAACGATGCCGTGAGGTGGATTGAGTGGGCGATGCAGAAGTCCCACAGGCGAATGGCCTCTTGGCATAGAATTGACGAACGTGCTCCTCCTTGCTTGTTGATGTAAAACATGGCCGTGGTGTTGTCGATGAGAACTAACACACAGCGGCCACGTAGGAGGTTGAGAAATGCCTGGCACGCCAGGCGCACCGCCATCAGTTCCCGAACATTGATGTGCAGGGCTAGTTGGGGTGCAGTCCACAGGCCCTGGGTATGGTGCTCGTTGAGATGGGCGCCCCAACCCAGAGATGAAGCGTCTGTGACCAGGTGCAGAGAGGGTTGTGGGGCGTGAAACGGCATCCCCTCGCAAACCACACTGTGATCTAGCCACCAGGTGAGGGAGGTCAGGACCGAGTTCGGGACCGTGACCACCATGTTCAGGCTGTCCCGATGTGGGCGGTATACCGATGACACCCAGGTCTGGAGTGGGCGAAGCCGAAGTCTGGCATGCCTGGTTACGTACGTGCAGGAAGCCATGTGGCCCAGCAGGGTGAGGCACGACCTCACCGTGGTAGTTGGGAAGGCCCTGAGCCCTTGAATGAGGCTCGTGATGGTACAAAAGCGGTTGTCTGGCAGGATGGCTTGTGCACGTCTGGAGTCTAGGACTGCGCCGATGAATTCTATTCTCTGGGTAGGTTCCAGAGTGGATTTGTCCTTGTTGAGCAGGATGCCCAACTCGTTGAATGTGTGCACTATTATGTGGACGTGAGCTTGAACTTGCTCTTTGGTGCGACCGCGTACCAGCCAGTCGTCTAGGTACGGGAACACCTGTATCCCTTGTCGACGAAGGTACGCTGCCACGACAGCCATACATTTCGTGAACACCCGTGGGGCCGAGGATAGGCCGAAGGGAAGGACTGCAAATTGGTAGTGCACCGCGTTTACCACGAATCGCAGGAAGCGTCTGTGAGGTGGGTAAATTGAGATGTGAAAGTATGCATCTTTCATGTCGAGGGCGGCGAACCAGTCTCCAGGATCGAGGGAAGGGATAATGGCCCCCAAAGAGACCATGCGGAACTTCAACTTTACTACGAATCTGTTGAGTCCGCGCAAGTCCAAGATGGGTCGCAGACCTCCTTTGGACTTGGGGATCAGGAAGTAACGGGAATAAAATCCCCTGCCCCTTAACTCTATCGGAACCTCCTCTATGGCCCCCATGGCCAGGAGCGTAGAAACCTCCTGAATAAGAAGTTGCTCGTGAGAAGGGTCCCTGAAGAGGGACGGGGAAGGGGGGGAGGAGGGGGGGATTGAAGAAAACTGGATAGCGTATCCCCTCTCCACCGTGCGGAGGACCCAACGGTCCGAAGTTATAAGGGACCAAGCATGGTGGAAGTGGGAGAGGCGATCCCGAAAGGAGGGGGCTGGATCCTGGGGGATGACTGGGGCGCCGTCCTCGACCGCACCTTCAAAAGTTCTGCCTGGGGCCTGAAGGTGGTCTAGGTGGCCCTTGGTTCTGGCCGGGTTGAGGGCCGGTCCACCTTCTTCTACCACCTCGCCCTCGCCTCCGGGCCGAGTCCTGTCTCTGACGAGGCGGGGGGGGGGGGGTAGAAGCGCTGAGGCTGCGGCCTAAATGGCCTGCGCTGAGGGCCCACAACATGCATCCCCAGGGAGCGCATGATTGTTCTCGAGTCCTTGAGGCTCTGCAGGCGAGAGTCCATCTTATCTGAGAACAATCCATGACCCTCAAAGGGGAGATCTTGTAGGGTTTGCTGCAGCTCCGGAGGCAAACCCGAAACCTGAAGCCAGGAGATCCTGCGCATAGCGATACCCGAAGCCAGGGTCCTCGCAGCGGAGTCTGCAATGTCCAAGGAGGCCTGCAAGGAGGTCCGAGCCACCTTCTTGCCCTCCTCTACCATGGCTCCAAACTCTTCCCTGGACTCTTGGGGAATCAACTCCTTAAACTTCCCCATAGAGTTCCAGGAGTTGAAATTGTAGCGGCTCAGTAGCGCCTGTTGGTTCGCCGCTCTAAGTTGTAGCCCTCCGGCTGAGTAAACCTTACGGCCAAACAGATCAAGCCTCTTAGCCTCTTTTGATTTAGGCGCTGCAGCCTGCTGGCCGTGGCGCTCTCGTGCATTCACTGATTCCACCACCAGTGAACACGGTTGGGGGTGGGTATACAAGTACCCATAGTCCTTAGACGGGACAAAGTATTTCCTTTCCACCCCTCTCGCTGTGGGTGGAATAGAGGCAGGAGTTTGCCATATCGTATCCGCATTCGTTTGGATCGTGCGGATCAGGGGTAACGCCACCCTCGATGGGGCATCCGCTCCAAGGATATTCACGATCGGGTCGTGCACCTCCACTATCTCCTCCGCCTGCAGGTCCATATTACGGGCCATCCTACGCAGGAGATCCTGGTGAGCCCGAAGATCTATCGGAGGGGGACCCGTACATGAAGTGCCCGCCACTGCCTCATCCGGAGAGGAGGAGGAGGATGCCTCCGGTGGTACTGGATCCAAGGGGGGGTCCTGATCCCCCTGCTCTTGGGCCGGAGCATCACCTGCACTTGGGTCCATGGTGTCGGGTGGCGTGGACACGGAAGCCTCCATGCCTCCTGGCGGAGGCCGAGAGATGGTGGATTCTGGGGCCCTTCTGACCGAGTGGCCCGAGCGAGAGGTCGATGGTATTGGAGCCCCTTGCTCCTGGTGGTACGCCCACGGGGTCCAAAACGACCAGTGAGATGGTCCATGAGAGTGGTCCTCTGCCATCTCCTGCCAATGGCCCAAGTTTCGTTCCTCGGCTTGCCCTTGAGGGGGGTATGCCGATCTCGACAGGTCCTCCGAGGAGCGAGACACCGATCTTGACGGCCATGGCGGTGCCGAGAGAGATGAAACGATCCCCATGGGCTGCGGTGCCGCACGGTGCCGGTCCGGAGATGATCTATCTCTGCGCGGTGCCGGCGATCGGTGCCGGGACCGCGACCGGTGCCGATGACCTCGTCGGTGCCGGGAGTCGGATCTGGACCTCGACGAGGACCTGGAGTATGCCCGGTGCCGGGAGCGGCCCCTCGACGTCGAGCGTCGACCGTAGCGGTGCCGAGAACTACGTCTCGACGTTGATCGGTGCCGACGATCATATCGGTGCCGAGACGTAGAGCGGTGCCGCGAAGAAGATCTTGGCCGCGAGTACGACCGGTGCCGAGACGATATTCGGTGCCGGGACTGCGAGCGGCGTGGGGACCTGCTTCGGGACCTGGATCGGTGCCGAGGTTCCAGCCCTTGTGATGGAGGGCGCATCAAGGCAGGTTTCCCTCTCGACTGGACCGGGCGAGTCAACGGTGCAGTCGGTGCCGGTGGTTGGGGCGGTGCCGGCTCCGTGAGAGCTATTAAGTCTCTCGCCGCCGCGAAGGTCTCTGGAGTCGACGGGAGACACTGTATCACCGCCGGCCTCGGTGGAGACGCTATTTGCACCGGACTCAACGGCCTCGGCGCCGGAGTCGACGGTGCTGGAGGCACCTGTTTTCGTTGCTCCACCGGCGGACGCGGCTCTACCCCCGGCACTGGGGGAGCCGGCGTCTTCGGCACGGATGTCCCCGTCTTATGGGCTTTTTTATGCCCTGGGGATAATGACCGGCGCCGAGGCACTTGCTGTGCTTGCGGTGCCGACGAGGTCCGGTGCCGGGGAGGCTTGTCTGACGCCACTCGCGTGGTCGTCATAGCCGGTGCCGCCGGGGCACTGCGCACCGAGGTGCTAGGCGCCGGAGCCTGGCCCGTAGAAGGAGTGTCCGGGCTAAGTGCCGCCTCCATCAGGAGTTGCCTGAGCCGAAAGTCCCGCTCCTTCTTGGTCCTTGGTTTGAAGGCCTTACAGATCTTGCATTTATCTGTTTGGTGGGACTCTCCCAGGCACTTCAAACAGGAGTCGTGCGGGTCGCTCGTGGGCATAGGCTTAGCGCAGGAGGCGCACTGCTTGAAGCCGGGAGCGTTGGGCATGAGCCCGGCCCCGCGGCCGGGGGAGAAAGGGGGAGACGACCCCCTTAATCCCCTGAACTACAATAACAACTAGAACAACTTTAAAACTATTTAACTATTTAACTACAAACACTAGAACTACAACTATAACTATAACTGCGAATGACTAACTAAGCTAGGGAGAGTGGAGAACAGCTAAGCAGCGCTCCACAGTTCCAACGACCGTCAGGGGCGGTAAGAAGGAACTGAGGGGGCGCCGGGTCGGCTGGGGTATATATTCAGCGCCATGAAGGCGCCACTCTAGGGGGCTCCACAGCCGACCCGCCGGTGTTGCTAGGGTAAAAATCTTCCGACGATCGTGCACGCGGCGCGCACACACCTAATGGAATGGATATGAGCAAGCACTCGAAGAAGAAATCTGAATTACTGAACTCACATTATTTAGCAACTGTTTAGCAGTAAACAATGTTATGCAGAGCTGATGAAGCCTTTTATTTTAAACCAAAGAATTAATGAGTAATGGCCTCATAGGTAGAATTTGGAAATTATACCAAATTCAAAGTTTTACAAGAGCAGTTGTCTTCCAGATGCTTAACCTCTTCCCCTTGCTTTTGGATTATCTAGAAGTGGGTGGAGGCAGTCTGGTATTCACACATCACTAATTTAAAATAAAGCTTTCTGGTAAATGTCATCGGGTGGGTCTGCAGATTGCCATAGCAGTGGATCCTTTGGGAAATAATGCAGAGGTCTGCCCAGTCATTCACAGATGACTTTGCTCCACACAGTATTTGTAACCTCTTCTAAAAATGTCCCGAAATACTGTACATTCCCCTTTCCCCTCGTACAGTGGAGTCACGGTGACTGGGAAGCCTCTGTGATCACCAGGATAGGGGCAGGATTTACATCAATTTAATTTGACGTCGCACATATTTACAATTTTAGTTTAAATAATTAGATCTTCTTAAGTCACTTTAAGGAACATGATTTTCATAGACACAAAGAATTATCTAAAACCTGCTCTTACTGTACCTGTGAAAAATAAATGCCTCTTTGTGGTTTCTTTTCTTTTCTCTAAGCAGGGGTTCAAAAGGCGAAGGAGCTGTAATACTCGTTCTTCTCTGCGAGACTCTGTCAGGCACGCATCATTCATTACTAGGTATGGGTAAATCTTTCCATTATGGCCTCGGATATAGAGTCTTCTGGCTGCAGTGTTGTGCTTCTGTACTATCTCCACTCTGGGCATAAATCTATCAAGAAAAGGAACAGATAAAAGCACCTGAGCTTTCAAAGTCTAAAGCTTTATTTCTGTCCTCTGAGATGAAAGCAAAAAAAATAGAAATGCCGTATTTAGAGGTACAAAGAGACACCTTGTTAGCTCCTGAGCAAAACCAACGCTCAACTATGACTTCTTTAAAACAAGATGCAACCTTATTATAAGCTAAATTTCTAATGTAGCTCAGCAAAGATTTGCATGCTGTTAAAAAAAATACATGGTTATGAAGAAAGTTTTTATCTTTGTCTTTTCTACATTTAAGAATAAAGCTTTTTTCTATTTTTTTTTCTGTTTTCTTGGCCAGATTCTGATAACCACAACGCTGATGAAAAACCAGAATACCTCTACTGACTCTAGTAGTTAGCAGAAATATTCTGGATTTACACTAAAGTAAAGTAGATTACAATGACCTTAAAATAGTCTCCTCCTCCCTAATTTCCCAGTAAGACCTGTAAAACTACCACATGAATCTAAAATTAGAACTGAATTATGTTACAACATAAGAATGAAACATGCCATTAGATATTTCATTAAGTCATTTCAATACAGAGACAGACAAATAAAGTGCATTTCTGTAACTGGGATTGATACTGCATCACAAGGGGGGGGGGGGGGGGAGAAGGGGATTTTTTTTTTTAAACCTTTATTTTTTTACCTTTTACCCAATGGTAGTTTACCTTGCAATTTTGATGTAATAATGTGTTGGCTTTGGCATAAGGAACTCTCCAGGAATCTCCACTTCTGCTGTTTGAGCTGAGAAATTACTTAGAAAACGACACTTTTCCTCTATGAGGAAGAACTTTGGAAGCTGCTTAGTTTTTGCCTCTAGGATTTTGATCCACTTCTTCAGTTTAGAAATAAGATTGTGAAGTTTCATGGAGCCTGGTACACTGAAGTCAAAATCTAAAAGAAAATTTTTTAAAAAAATTTATCATTCTGAATGCTGTATTTAACTATCAGATATTTGAAGTTGGCATTTTAAAAGTTGTTCTTTCATCTTTGTGCCCTCAAGCAAAACATTTTTAGGTGCACCATGTATAGCACACCATTATGCATTAAAATAGATCTACAGTGGTAACATGGAGGAAAATGGTTATTTACATACACTGGAAAAGTAACACAAAAAACATTACCTTACCAAGCAAGTCAGTGTATAAAACACGTGAGTGGTTACTAAAAGCAAATGATGAATACCAAACACAAAGAAAAAAGCTAGTATGTTCAGATTAATTTTGAGGAGTCAGAATGGGAGATGAAACTACTCGTGAAAGGGATCAGACCATCTTTGTTACATCTGTGTAGAATGCAGAGCACAACTGGATTAGGGATTTAAGTGCTACAGCAGTACAAACACACATAATTCCATAGTGCAGACAGGTATGCTACATTTAGTTGCACAGGTTCTGTCGGGTATTTCATCTCTGTATGAAGTTTGATTTTGGAATCTGATAATTACAACCAATATGGAATAAACTGTACACTAAATGACTTAATCCACCAGGCTAGGTTGCTTCCTTCTCCTGCACAAAGCTCTACCCAAATCCATTTGTTTTCCTAGCTCTTTTGCCTATATAGATTATCCTAATACCTTACTGCTTCATGGTCATGGGGACATTAGAAATAATACTGTGAAAGCTCTGAATACTGTTACTGATTAACAGTCTTTATTTGGTTTTATATAGTTCACCAATTCAGATACAATGGAATGCATGTGGTATGGATTAGATCAAATCACATAGATAGAGGAAGAAGAGCTGAAGCTTATTTTCCAATTTAGTAATGTGAGCTTCCTTTTGACTTAAAATGAAATTAAGTGATATTAGATAGGACAAGAGAGATCTTAGCTCTATTTTATTCTGTATCTGAGTATACATACTGTTTTTTTTAAAATGAGATGAAAGAGCACCAACTGGGGAGTAATCTTGAAAGTCAGAAGTAATTCCAAAACAAAGTAGTAAAATTGCTGTCTGCTATTCAAAACAATTATTTTTATTTCTTACAGCTCAGAATAGAAAAAATACATTTCTTTTTACTCTTTTCGGTGTTCAATATTTGTATGAAACACCTAGGAGAATGGACAAGACATCCTGAACAGAAATGCCAACAACATGCAAACAAACAGCTCTGTTCATCCTTCACAACTCCAGCGTTTCCAAGCTAGCCTAGTGCTTGTCCAAGATCAGCTCAAGGATGAACAGCTGGTTGAAGTTGAATCCAAGCAACAGAGAGATTACTCCAGTTTAAAGAGAATTTGCAGCTACGTGCCGTCTGCTCTAGTTGAAGATACATAACCCATAATTAGTCAAACGAGTGAAATTTAGGAATGGTTCTGGATTCTCACTGATGCTATACTCTCACATATGCAAACAATGCATTCTGCTATCTATGGCTGGCTAGGTAAGTGTTCCATCCTAAGTGGTGACCTGGCCTCAATAGTACATGCCTTTGTTACGTCTTGATTGGATTACCACAATACAGTCTACCTGGGCACGATCAACGCTCAGGAAACTTCAGTTAGGACAGAACGGAGCAGCTCTTCTTTACAACTCAGGTTGAAGAATATCAAACTTGTTCTCTGCTTGCTATAGTGGCACTCCATAGAATATCATGTCAAATTCAAGATCTCCATCCTTATCTTCAAGATACTTAATAATCTGGGCTGGGACAGCTGAACAGTTGCCTACATGAGAACTGGGGTCCATAACTGGAAGCATCTACTACAAGGGTAAAGTGTGGTTGTGCAGGAGATAGTGCTTTCTCGAGGGTTGATCTGAGACTGTAGAACAAAATCCTGCAGGATCTCAGAACCACCATAAATCCCAGCACTTCCTGTTCTGAGTGCAACACACTCATCTTGACCTTGCTCTCACTAATAAGAGCACACAGCACAGCTTAAATAAAAATATATTTTAAAAATTAAAGTGAAAATAAAAATAGTTTAAATCCACACAGAATTTTCCCCCTGCAGAGAGGAAGAAAGACAGAACCACATGCCAAATGCATTACTGGTAGGTGAGACACAAGGTAGGTGAGGTAACATTTTCTATTCGACCAACTTCTGTTAGTGGAAGGTACAAGCTTTTGTGCTAAACAGAGCTCTTCTTCAGGTCTGGGGAAGGAAATCAGAATGTCTGAGCTAAATACAAAAAAGCTCAAAAGCTTGTTTCTGGTCCAATAAAAGATATTGCCTCATCAACCTTGTCTGAGCTAAATACAAGTCAGAACAGATTGTTAAGCATAAGGGATAACACATGTTATAAGCAGGCACTAGAAATGAAGTGGGCAATTGAGGGTCAGTTGTTATGCATAAGGGGTTTGAAAATATGAAATTAAGAGTAGCAGGTAAATCTGGTGTGTCACAACCAACCTTCAAACAACCACCTAACCGCATCATCAGAAACAACCTCCCCACAGACCAGGATACATCAAGTCAAAGGGGCACTAGACTCTGCCAGAACAACAGAAGCAGAACCTGCAGACGTATCTCCACTGTTCGTATGATCAATATCACACACAACACACCTTTCAAGATCCATGGGTCCTACATGTGCTTATCACAACATGTGGTGAATGTACTTCATCCACTGCCCCAACAACAAGTATGTGAGTGAAACCAGTACTACACTCTTTAATGAACTCACACACACAAATGATAAAAGACAAAAACACCCTATCACCCACGTGCAAACAACTTTCACAAAGAGATCACTCCTTATCTGGCCTGTGTAACTGAAATTGTAGCCATGTCAATCCCAGGATATTAGAGAGACAAGCTGGGTGACTTACTATCTTTTATTGGACCAACTTCTGTTGGTGACAGACACAAAATTTCAAGCCACACAGAGTTGTTCTTCTTCAGGTCTGGGAAAAGTACTCCGAGCATCAAAGCTAAATGCAAGATGGAGATTGTTTAGCATAAGTAGTTAGCACATAGGGACCATTCAAGGAAGAGAGGTCTGTTAACACCTCTGTTTTATGCTTAACAATCTGTCCCAGCTTGTATTTACCTCCGTCTTTTTCCTTCCCCAGAACTGAAGAAGAAGAGTTCTGTGTACCTCAAAAGCTTGTGCCTTCTACCAACATCTGGTATCTGCTATCTTGTCTCTCATATCCTGGGACCAAAATGGCTATTGCAAACTATTGGTAGGTGTTCAGGTATCACAGTGGTGAACATGGGATGAGAGCGCAGAGAACAGAATTTACAAGATAAAAGCTGACAATAGTGTAAAACCCAGTTACTGCATATTAAACTCTGAAAATTGCGTAATATTTACCATTGATCCATTTGTCAAAGCAAGCAATGTCTTCCTTAGCTTTACTGTGTTAGAAATGCACTGCACATTTCCTCACAGCCGGTATAAGATTCACAGTTATAGTAGAACAATTTCTGCATGTGAAATCTCCAATATGGCTCAATACAAGTAGAATGCTAGGGAAAATTATCTGTTCATCTCAGAGATGACACAGTACATCCAGAACACAGAAACTACTATGCAGTCTGTTACATATATAAAATATTTTTCTAGGTCTCCAATATAACTATTAAGCATTTGAGAGAAATAAGTTAAAGTAATTGTGAGTGTAAAAGCTGAGAGGAAAGAGAAATTGGATCACAAAAATCTGCTGTGAACACCCATCTATAGTGCACTAACAATTAAATACTTACATGTGCCCTACGGTAATTACAAACACACTAGGGGTAAAATTTTCAACCACAACCACAAAAAGAGGGGGTCACAAAAAGCTGCATTTTGTTCACAAATCTGGTAACTTCCTCTACAAACAAATTTTACAGAACCTAAATACACCACGTTTTTGTGGGTGTATCTTTTGTATGCACAATAAAACAAACTGGTCCTATTCACTTTTAGCCACAATTCAGTGTGTGTGTGGGGGGGGGGGAGGGAGACACACACACACACAGATAAAGAGTGTAGGAAATGCATACATGCATGCACAATAATCACCTCCTAAAAACCTGACAGTTGCCATAAATCTCTTGGCTTTTTAAAGGGTAACCACTATATACCCACACATTATATATACACAGCATACTTTTTTTTCCTCTCTCTCTCTCTCTCTCTCACACACACACACACACACACACACACACACACACACTATAAATTTAATATCTTCCTTATGATACTGCTAATTTTGAGATTTTTTTTAAATCATGACAGGATTTATCTTTTTCTATTCTGATTTTTTTTTTACATCAAATTAATTTAAAAGAAGTTTATTTTCTTTGTATCAACATATAATGGTGTTTTACACTCTGCTGGCTTTATAGCAGCACCTGCTCCAAAATTATTTTCAGAGCAGCATTGGTATCCACAACAATGCTGATACACTAAATATTCTGGCGTGAGAATGTCCTATATTAAAACAAGACTTGCATATTAATTTCAGTTTCTTTCAAAACATAGGAAAAACTCATAAAGGACACATACAGTTTCCAGGTTAGAGACATTAAGAATAATTCTGCTAGACTCTAAAACAGGGGTCGGCAACCTTTCAGAAGTGGTGTGCCGAGTCTTCATTTATTCACTCTGATTTAAGGTTTTGCATGCCAGTAATACATTTTAACATTTTAAGAAGGTCTCTTTCTATAAGTCTATAATATATAACTAAACTATTGTTGTATATAAAGTAAATAAGGTTTTTAAAATGTTTAAGAAGCTTCATTTAAAATTAAGTTGAAATGCAGAGTCCCCAAGACCGGTGGCCAGGCCCCGGGCAGCGTGAATGCCACTGAAAATCAGTTTGTGTGCCGCCTTTGGCACACATGCCATAGATTGCCTACCCCTGCTCTAAAAACTATTACTGTAGTTAACTGACAGTCCTTTTTCTGTTTTTAATATTATATGCAGCACAACTCTGATAACTACAAATATTATTATAAAAAGATCTGATTATAATTCCAAGTCTACCCTCTAGTGAGCAATATGAGTAAATCACTTTATGAAGAAATGACAATAGGACTGCATTATTTCTTTCTGTAACTCCATGAAGTGCAGCAAAATGTCCCCAAATTACAACTACAGTATTCTAATGACATGCAAATAACCAACATGGTAAAAATATGCTACAGTGTTAATTTATTTTTACACCAAGTTATTTGTTTCACTATAGGAATACACTCTAGTTTGGTGAAAATGTCTATTTTGGATTTTTTTGTTTTGATTCTCAATTGCAGATGGGATTGACAGAGAGTGAGCTCAGTTAATTAACGTTTTTCATCCATGTCACATAGGCTCCACACACAGCCTATTTGAGAAGAAAATAAGTAACTTCAGCTGTAAGGGGAGGAGAAATATCACTGGCTTCACTATGGTGAAAGACTTTTATACTTTGCTTTGCAGACAGCTTAATTTAGACAGATGTTGTTTTATTTATCTATTTCAACCACTACTAAAAGCTAAGTCTTGCTCCTAGAATTAGTTCAAGATTTACCAATTCAATGAAGAAAACAGTCAAATGTAAAGAGTATCAGGAAAATACTGAAAAATGTGGAATTACCCATAGATAACACCAACATTTTATTGAACACATTTGCCTATCTGAATCAATACTTCTGGATCACAGCAAACGCTGTTTTTACAATTACTAGGATAAAAATAACAAGTTATCACAATGACACAATAGGAGAAGTTTGTCCAGACTGGCAAGGTAAGAATCCCCCAGCATGCAGCCATAAGAAGGACTTAATCTTAGTAATGAGAAAAGAGGCTGTGTGGGTAAGATTTTGTCACAATTATTTTTAGTAAAAAGTCACACACAGATCATGGGCAATAAACTAAAATTAACGGACGCCCGCAACCACCTGTCTTTGACTTTTATTAAAAATAATGGGGGTGGGAATGATGACACATAGGTCTCTGAAAGACACAATCTGTGACCTCTGTGACAAAAATCTTATCGTTATTCATAACCGAGTCTGAAGATATACATCAGGGTGTAATCTTGAACACACTTTGGTTCTTTCCAGTAATTCAAAAATCCTTACCCAACCAATCTGAAGAAGTGGGGAAGGTGGATGCAGCGTATGGACATATACAGACAATTATCTCAATAAACCAATTACTACAATAACTAACTTTCTCTTTTGAGAATTACCTATATGCATCCCCTCCTCTGACAAACAGCAGTGACCCACCAGGTGAGAAAGATTTGAGAAATATTAAAGCGACTGCAACACTACTCTCCCAATCTGGGCATCAAATCTAGATGCCAAATCAAAGGAGTAATGGTATGAAGAATGCAGAATTCCAAGTAATATCTTTGCATAATTAAATATGGGAGACAGCAAGAATGCATGCTCTGGAAGGTGTCTTAGACCTAGTTGAGCCTGGTCTGTCATTCCCAAATGGCTGACACCTAACAGTACATGACAATCACTCTGATCTATTTTGACCATCTTTTAGCAGAGATGAAAGATTCATGATAACCGAAGCATGGAGCCTGAGTTCCCTGGATGTGAATATGGCTTGCAGAAATAACTGAGATAGAAGGTGCTCAGGTGCCACAGCAGTAGGTCAGGGTAATAAAAAAAAGGGGAAATGGAACAGAACAATAGATATTTGCAGTGAGGGCGCCAACACCAGACCCCACTTAGGAAAGATTGGTCTGATCACAGGGTCTAGCCAGCCTGATTCCTCTGAGAGATCTTAAGACTTGAGGATTTTCAACAAAAGGGCCGAAGGACCCAGCATGTGGGACACCTGTCATGCTATGGTTCTGAAGTGAAGTCCCTTGTCCATATTGAAGAAAACTCTGGGGTTTCTGTTGTTTTCTTGACTCCATGGAGTTTAACTGTGACAAGATGAGATGTAGAGCAGACATGAAATCCTTCTGGAAGTCTGTAGAGCCACAATCTCTTTGAAGGACAAACCAAGTGCAATTAACATCACCCTCTCAATAGCCATACTGTCAGATGGAGATGGTCTGGGTCTGAATGGAGGATGAGACTTTCTCTTAAACCCCATGCAAATTTTGCACTTGGATGGAATGAGAGTCTGAGACACTCGAGACAACAAGAATGCCCATCACTTCAGGAGAAAAATCTGTTGCAGGTCTAGCACCGATTTGAATCCAGGGACCCTGGGCATACCCCAGAAGTTTGGTAGAAGAAGAAGTTCGAGGAATCAGTCCTGGGTAGGAATCCCCCTAGCGCACAGACTTGTGGAAGGAAAAAGGAAAAAGAAAACTAAATATTGAGAAAAGAAAATAAACAAACAAATGGGAAAGTCTTCTAGGAAGCAGCGGACACAGTTGCTCTGTCTTGAGCCACAGGCATTGAGAAGAAACTGGAGCAACAGCAGATCTTCTTCTTGCTTTGGAGCACAAGGTTGTATAGTGTGCAGGCATAGACCCACAGACACGGTTGAGTCAAATCTCCAACTGACTGCATTCAGGTACACACACATCCTACAATGGAGCACCCACAGCAATAGATACTAGAAGAAACAGCTTTTTTCGGGGTGAACCAGTTCTACTGCTCCTATTAACCAGAAGATGAGAGATTTCGTTCACCATCAGCTTGTATTTAATAGGATTGTTCCAGACTCAACATCCACCCGCCCAAGCTAAGGATAATTGCAACAATACTCTTTCTATGACCTCTGAGAGATTTCTTGAAAGATGGGCTACCTCTTTGCCTTGGCTCTGTTTAGCCAACTGTACTATGTTGGGCAAGTGATCCTGTTTACAAAACCATCCCATCAAAAATTCTGGCAAAATTATAGAGCAGGGAACTATTGGAACTTAAATTTGGCTTTAAAACCAGGGATGGTAACAGATAAGAAGGAAAATAAGCTGAACTCCATTTGCTTGGCTGTAGATAGAGATTTTAGAATGAGTGTGGAAAGGGTATGGCCAATCCCTGGAGCCTCCTGAGCTCCTTTTTGTATTTGCAGGAAGAAAGATGCATCTCAACTGTTGGAAGAAGAGGTTATGGAACCACAATACATGATTTGCATATGTCTTTTGAAACTATTTCTATCTATCACCATTAACCTAGGAATAACTGGAGGGAACACAGTTTACCTTTAGATAGATTCTTAACTAATATACACATATCACAGAAGACTTGGAAAACAGCTGTAAATATCTACACATCAAGTAAATACAATAGATGTTAAGAATTATAAATACAAACATGGTCACTTCTAAGTGAGACAGAAGGCGGACACCATTGACTCAGAATGAACAGGCCCAAAGCACATAAGGAAATGTAGGCATGATCTACTAATTGTTGTCCAAAAATGTTAATACATTTACTATGTCCAGTAAAGTAATTCCATTTCTATTAATTTGATAATGGCATTTCTACCACTACTGCAAATTAATCACAAACCTAAATTCATTTTCTGCATAATAAACTAAATTATAGAAGACTCCACAGAGCAAGCATATTCACCAATTTAATTTCATCTATTTTTTCACACTTCAATTTTGAATGAAACCCCACATTTAATAGATTAAAGCATAATCTAATCTAGCACTAACTAAAATAACTATTTTAATCCTGTAATCACTCACGCTTAATCATAATTGAAAAATAAATTTTGAAGTCTGCAAGGAAAAAAAAAATCAGGCAAATTGCTTATTCTTAAACTGAAATTTAAGAGAAACATTTTGTTTCTTTATTTTATTAAATAGCTCCAGAAAAAAATTCTCCCTTTAGGTTTGTTTAAACGCTGATGCATATAATTTTTGTAAAAGTCTGACAGGATAACAAAGCTAGAAACTTTAAATATGCCATTTATAAACCTTGAAATTATGCAAAGAAAATACACAGAGAATAAAATGAAAAAGTGTTATCAGTATAAGGTATTTTCATACCAAAGATGGACACTACAAAATAATTGGTCTTACAATCCTTTTTCTAGGAGGTTGGGGGGTTATGTTTGTTTGGTTTTTTAAAGTAACTACTCCCTTCTATGTTTCTCTTAGAATTCCAAGTCTAACTTCATAATTCTTCTCCTTTAAAGCCTAAAAAAATTAAGATCTCCCAGAAGTTGTATCTGGAAGGAAACAAAGCATCAAGAGAAATTAATAAAAACTAAAGAGAATATAAAAAATACTATAAAAACCAATATCTTCAGTGACTAAATGTTTCCTAAGGGCTGTTGCAATATGTAAATAATAAAGGTTTTCAAAAATAAGAGATCCTCGTCTACATTAACTGTATTTTGCTTCTCTGTAATTTTCAGACAATTGGGGATATGTGAAATGCTTCAACTACTGTTTCCTTTCCTTGTAGCCTTTATCCATTAAATTTAATCATATGGTTCAGGACTTCCATTATCTACTGTCATGCAACTGCTGTGCTTCAAAGAGTACATCATGCAATACATAATGTGCACAAGATATGTAGGTCATATCTGTGACTGGGAGCTACTTTCACAAGAATCTCAACATATCACTTATTTTCACATCATAGTCAGTAAGATGTTTGAAAAACCACTATAACTCTAACTCTACCTGCTGAACTCAATAAAGCACTCAGTAACAGTGCTGACCTTGAATACTGAATACAGCAAGCTCCATAATTACTTATGAACATTAACATCTAAAATTTTAAAACGAATTTATCAAAATAGGATTTAGAAAAACAGTTGAAAACTTAGCTCTACATTAAAATATGTCTTTCCGATTCAGAGGTTTAATATTTTTCTGTTTGAAAGAGTTGATATTCCACTTTATCTGATTTTTAGTCTTCTTTCAGGATAAGCCAAGGAAGTATCGCTGCAACAGAAGCCAATTTCCATGACCAGGGAAGCCATGAAATGCCCCCCTCATGAAATGTCAAGCTTCTGTGCCACATACACAGACAACATTTGAGTGGCCTTGATACTTTTGAGTGTTTGTTACATTAAAACTACTTTGTAGGCTTTTCTTAGGTAAGTGACTCAATTTCAGTTCAAACACCAGAGATACATAAAATATAATAATTCTGCGGGCAAATAAAATATGAAATACTTAATAAGCTACTTCCCAAAAGGATCCTTTTTTATTAGAGCTGACTATTGTTATGGATTCAATTTATTTAACACAATTATGTGAATGAGTAGAGAATTTTATTATCTAGCTATACAAAATTAATATTACTCACCAGATGTTGATAATTTTGGAAAACTGTACATAATACTGTTTGTTGGACTTTTGTGAGGAAAATTGCGATTACATTTTAAGTGACTTACATTGTGTGCTTTTAGTATAAATAAGGACTATCTAGCTATTAATGGTTTTCATCTGCCAGATAGTTTTGTCATTCACCATACAAGCAGTCAAAATGTGCTAGTCCTTTGTTGAAGTGCTGTAATGTACTTATTTTTGTAAATAGGAGTAATTGGACTACAGTTACGGAAAGAATGGAAAAACTACATACTATTCTATAAACATTCTTTCCGCGGTGTTGTGATCTAGTTTTCTTGCATGCATTTTTTACTACTCCAAAGAGTATAGAAATGGACAGACAGTAGACTATTGTAAATTTTTCAAATGATAAAAATTTGGTTTGTTCTATAGTCACTTTTCTTCCTCAGAAAGGGAGAGTAAAGACCATTTTTGGATCTGAACACTGGACAAACAATATTTTAATTGCAGATTATTAAAATAAACTTGAACATATGTTGTGAGATCTCACCTGTTGTAAACTGCCCTTTTAATTTCTGAAATACAGGGTCTTGAGCTGTAGCCTGAGCTCTTCTAGCCAACGATTCTGAAGCTGCACTGGAAAACATAGTGGAGACATTTGACACATTCTCCAGTCCCACTCCAAAGGTACTGACCAACTTCTTGACAAAATTTAGTGTATGGGGAGTGATTTTGGCATCTGAAACCGCTCCACTTTTCTCAAAGGCAACTGAATAGCACTTTGCCAGGCCTTGCTGCAGCTGTCTAAGAACCTAATAAAAGAAAAAAGAAGTATATGTTGTTAAGTCTTTTGATTTGACAACAAATATACACTACTACTACAATGCAATGAAGTACTAGAATACAGCAAACCCAGAATACATTTTCTAATAGTAAAATTATCCTTTACTTAAATCTAGATTATGAATCTTTCTGCTTCCATTTCAGTCACTGGAAGCAAGAGCTGGCCCTTAAGTCAAAATACGGAAGAACTTTATTTGTAGTAGTGCCTGAGATGCTGTTTAGCAAAGAATCATTAGATATTCAATATGGACCTACTATTGAGAGTTAAAACATCGAGTCTTACCTCTGAAATGAGCAAATTATACAGATGTAGCAAATAAAGTGCATCACAAAATGTACTTTGTTCATTTGACAACTGTAATTTAAATTCTCAGTATTCTGGAATACATTATTTATTTTATGAAAAAACCCTCATGTTTAATAAAGTGTTAGTAATATGAAACCTTATTAAAGCCTATGTCATTAAATCTTTTCTGAGTAGGGGTAAGAAACAATCATTTTGGGAGGCAAATGCTAAAGTGGATAATCTGGTCAAGCAAGATTCCAGTGTATTACATGTGCTGTATTTACTTTTCAAAATACACAGATCAAATTTAATTTAGACTTTGTGCAGTAGCTCCCAATTCTACTCCACAAACCACCACAACTAGAGGGAAACACAAAGAAACATAATGCAAGAATTTGAAGTGTCTCTTGCAATACAAGATTCAGCTGGAATCCTACAATTAGAAGAAATATTTATATCACTAATTATTTCGGAGAGATTTTTTCCACAGCATCTACATCACTTCTAAAAATATAGAAATAATTACAAGTTCTTACATCTGAAGGAAGAATTGTTAGAGTTATTTTTTAAACAGACCAGTTTATTGTGCAGCAGTTTACTAAACGAACGCTATAGAAAATACTGTCGGATATGAAAAATAAATAGAAACATATTATACATCTAAATTTGATTTGGTTTGTATGCATGGAAAGTAATTCTGAATAGTTATATTAAGTCCAAATACCTCTTCATGCCAATTCTCTCTGAACCAAACCATTTGATCTACAATGCCTTCCAGAGAGGACAAAAGCGTCGGATGCAGTTCTCGCTGCATATGCATAATTCGGCTGCAGCGCCACATAGGTGCAGTGGCTCTTATTGGCCCAGGATCTGATGCAGAATGAGATTGATTTCCTACCGAACTTGGCTGCTGTTGTCCAGAATCTGGGACAAAACCCAAACAGCATAGTTAACTTTCAGAGAACTATGAAACAGATGATTGCATGGTATTCAAAAAATATATATACTGTCCTGGATTTGCTTCCAAAGGAAACTGAAGCTAGTTTTCTATAATTCAGTGGAAAATAAAAGATTAAATCAAAATTGTTTAAAAAAATAATTTTGCTGCAAATGGTATTTTGTTGTTTCATAAAGATAAGAGCAAAACATACATTTTTTAAAAAATGAGCGAAGACTTGTACCTTTAAGCTTTTTGCATTGGTTTGTGCAATCCATTTCCTCTTAAAGTAAAAGGCAAAAGTTAAGATATTCAATTCCTTTCTGCTTTCATGAAACCTCATAACATAACTGGAACAATAGGTGATCTAATATCAACAGATATGAAATTTATCCTAAGGAACATCTCTTACTAAAACTAATTTCTTATACAAAGACCACTGAATGATATTATAATTAATCAGTGAATTTCAGGGTATGAGCTTGCAACTTACTAAATGATGAGACACTGTTTCAAATGATACCATATGACTTAAGAGCACTGTTTATGAGCAATGTTTAGGAGTTAAAAAGTATGAGATAGAGTCAAGAGAAAAATGATCAGCTATCCATTTTACATGCAGTGATATCATTAAGGCAGAATTTTGCATGCAGAGCATCCATTGTTGGAAATTAATGTAATGAAACCAACAAAAAGGCAGTATACAACTAATATCAAGAAATAAAATGTAATTTTAGTATTATTGTATGTGAACATTTTCCCCCCTGTAGAGCTATACACCCAGGAAAATAAGATGTTACTTAAATACTGCCCTTTAACATGTATGCAGAAATTAAATACACTGATTCACAAGTGAAACAGGTGATTATCTAAACAATGCACTTGTAACCAAAAACAACAACTAGAACAAAAGGAAATATTTAAGTTGTTCAAATAGTTTTCTTGGGAGCTATTCTTGAGAGACTACATGGGCCAAAAGAATAACTCAGTGCTGTGGAATTGCTTGATATGGTAATACTTCACAGGGATTTGTCCTTGAAAATACAGTGTGACAGCAAATTTGAGAGAGTATTTACAGAGGAAGTTAAATTCAAAGTAAAAATGTAGAGAGCGTATATGGCAAGAAGTTTATCTTAAACACCAGCATGTGCACTGAAAGTGGATTCTAAAGAGCTACGTTCATCCAACAGGGAATAGAATGCCATGTGACCTATGCGTCCAATCAAAACTAACCAAAAGGAAGGACAGCTTCCTGGTTAATATTGTGGACTGGGACTAGCTATTACTCTGACAGACATCCTGCCTGACTTTAGGTGACTCAATCTCTATGCCTCAGTTCCCCATTTGCAAACTCAGGATAACAGCACTTCTGTAACTCACAAGGGTTTTAGGAGGATAAAAACCCATGAATGATTGTGCAGCTCTCCAATATTAAACTAATGAGGGCACAGAAGTATAAAGGACTGAATATTATGAATATATTCAACAAATTTGTAAGGTATTCATAGATATTTGCACACAGACATATGCTAAACCCAAACAAGTTTACCATTAATTATTCCCTTAGCTCTAAGCTTTGATAAATAGCTATCCTTCCTAGTGAACTTGATTTACCAGGAAGTCAGGGAATCCCCAGTGGAGAGACAAAGTTGCAGCTGCCAGTTGAGCACAGTAAATTTTAGTACTAACAACTCACCGCTTTTGTAACGCTCTCGTTGTTCTATCTTCAGTGTCAAATAGAGGGTCCTGATAGGAAAGTAGACAGCCTGGGGATAGACTCTTCCCACCTATTTCAATATAAACACATAGGAAATAATATTCGGTATTTTGCTGGTTTACAAAGAGAATCTATAAAGAATATACAAGAGCTCAAATATATAGCTAAACAAGTGCATTTCAATAATTCCCTGATTTATTTAGAATTTATCGTTAAAGCTCATTTCAGCAACAACAAAATCCAAACAAAAAGAGGGTAGAGTCACAGAAATGACACAGTGCATCTCTGCACACTGTAGTAAGCGATATCGAATTAGGATTCCCACTATTGTATTGCCTAATAAATCTGGAAACAGCATAATGCAAGAGTACCTGACCAGCTCAAAGATCTTACTCATGCACATAAAAGAAGAAAAACAGACATAACACCACCAGTTAGTCTTTAAATTAGGCCACAATTCCCAATGAACCCAATGCCACGTGGTAGCTGGGCCCATTAGAGAGTAACCTTACTCCACATAATTGCAGCACTGAATGTGAAAAATAGCCACTTAATGTAAAGGGATACCACTTTCACCAAACAAAGGTTTTATGGCTCCTACAGAAAAAAACTGAGTACACATTAACATGCAGCTTTTGCCTTTAAATCTCTGTATCCATTAAATGGGCAGAACAATGTACCTAATTTGGCCATATGATGTAGCCAAGCATAAGATAAGGCAAAAAAGTTTTTCTCGCCATATTTTTTCTTAAAAATATACTGTCCTTACATTTAAACAAGCAAGATATGTACAAATAATCTTAAAGTGTCCATATGTAACTGAACAGAGATTACGGACATGATGTATATACTTTCCATGGAGTCAATCCAGGAATAAATGATTTTATGAGAAGTTTATCTGTGGTAAAATCTCATTTCCAATTAAGTTCATTTTTTAAATTTCTTCTGCAGCCTTAAGTCCACAAATCAATAATACATAAAACTTTTATAACACCTTTCACCCTATAATCAGAAAAAGAAAAAATTTCAAAAGCATTTAAGTGACTTATGGACCTAAGCCCAATGACTTTCAATGGGACTTGAGGTCTTAAATCACCTAGCACGTTTGAAAAATTTACTAAAAAGAGCTTTATAAATACTGAGCCTCAACAGGTTTTATTCTAAGGCAAGAAGTGCATGCATCAATCCTCAGTACACAGCTGAACTCGTGTTTTGAAAGACACACCACCAAGGTACAATGAAATCAGGAAGCATGCCCCCAAATATTCTGCTTCCTCAAGGCTGCAGGGGAGTATCTCCATTTTATAGTAATTCTGCATCTTACATTTCTTTTTAAAACACAGTACTTCTCTCTTAGTACTCTAAAAAAGGCTGGGGCAAGGGCAAACATACAGGGAGTGGGATCACTGCAAAAATGGAAAGGGAGTCATGAGAAAAGGATGATTTTTCCCCTGCGCCAGGCTACAACACAGCTAGCTATCATAACTTCATATATTAGCCTGCATCTTAAAAGGGGTTTTCAATGATATCAGGATAACTTGATTGAGCTAGCACAATTGTAACACATCAGGACAGGGCCTAGGTGGTTAAGAAGCCTATGCTTGACTATGATCAGCTAACATATTTTAAACTGGTCTATATAAGTGCTAACTCATTTTCAAACACTGAACCATCACATTCTAAAACATGTTAATACATTTACCAAAAACAAAAACAAAACAAACCCAAAAACCATTCCTTCCCCCAACCACTTTTTTTCCTAGTCTAAACAGGAGCCTAGTGTCAGTAACAGCTTTCGCTCATTTTCTAAGGTGGGAATTAAGGGTGAAGTGGCACTACAATAGCTCAGTTCTGCATCCAGGGCCACAAGAATGGACGCAACCCTCTTGTGAAGATCGCTGGACAGCTACAAGAATTAAAAAAGAAAAAAAAGAAAAAGAAAAAAGATCCCTTGACACCCATTTTACAGATTGGCAAACTGAGGGATTTAAGTGCTTTATCCAAAATTATACAGCAAATCACTGAAAGAGCTGAACCCACCAGTTTAGATTATTAGCTTAAACCCCTCAAACCTAACTGTCACTTCGCTAATCATTTGGCAATGCCATCTCTGAATAAAACTCCACATAGGCTTTGCTTATTATTCTAGGTATTTTTTTAATTTTTAACCAGCATTTCAAACCACCTCGACTCCCCCCACAAAAAAACCAAAACCAAAACAAACCCCACCAAAACAATATCATTTTTTAAATCGCTTTAAAGCAAAACCAGAACAATTCTCCAATTCCTAATCCTGCATTCTATGCATAATTTAACTGCGCACTTTCAAACATGGGCAATTATATTCACAACAATGTAATATGGAGTACAAATCCAGAGGGAAAGTTGCAATGTTTTGTTGCAGACCTGGTATACAAAAGTAGTTTATTTAACCTTGTTTTATCAAAAATTCACTTTGAAATTAACATATCCTGCTTACATGGAAAAAATGGAGAAACATATTCATAATTGTACACTCCATAAAATTTTGAAATCTTAACAAATCCTTCATTTTGCTTTAAAAATACTTACAGTACCTAATCTTACAAAAACACAATATGAACAACAAAGAAGTAGAAATTATCTGTACCATACATCCACCCTACCTGACTAATGAGGTTCAGAAGAAGTTTGCCCTCTGAGCCAACCAAGCATGTTAACAACTGTGGAATCCAAGCCAGCCATTGGATAGGTGGGACGCCAATACAGTACTTGTCTACTGCATCTGCTAGTGTGTTCTTATCATCATCAAAACTCAGAAGCCAGAGAACCTAAAAGTAAAAAAAAAAAAAAAAAAAAAGAAGCTTCAAGCCGAACTTGTACCTTTCCGACATTAAGTATTTTCAAAAGGTGATGTATGGAATCTGATCACTAGTAATTTACATATTTCACCCATAAATAACTGTATAGGTTTCTAAATATTAACCAAAAAAAGTTACAGAAGAAAGCCCTGCATAGCCAACCATGTTACACAAGGCAAACTACAGTAAATGAAAAAAAAAAAAAAAAACCCTATCAAACTGTCATTTACAAAAGTGAATCTGCAGTCTGTGGAATCCACACAAATCATTAAAGAAATACGTCTATTGTATTTTATATTAGAGAACAAAGAACAAAGAACTTCCAAAAAAAGAAAGAACTTCAAAATGATACATCCTCAGAAAAATCCTTCAACTGTATGAATAAAGACAGGCGATGGAGGTACATACTGCAAAATCATCAATTAGCTGATTTTATTTATGCAAATACATACCAAGAGCATTAATTGAATAGAAGCATTTTTGCTTATGGATATGTTAAATCATCCATAGTGGCAACTGTATCTTCAAGAGATCAACTTGCAAACTACCTCCCCTCCACAACTGCATGAAAACAACTCCTCTTCCATTTGTCTTCTGAAGCAACTACAGACTCCATTTATAAGGAAAAGTAAAATATTTAATATATTTTACATTATTTGTGATAAATAATATAGTTATTTTAATCTTTCAATTTATTTCACTTTTTATATCATGGTTGGAGAATCTAACCTCCAGCTAAATCTTTGCGAGTAAAAGATTTAAATTGAATCAAAATGCTCAGTTTTTCATTTGATTTTATATGTAGCTTTTTCAGAAGGAAAATATCCTTGTAGGTGTCAGCCAACCAAACTTTGGTAGTTCACATTTCCAGCATTTAGAAATAAGTCTCTCAGCCATCAGCAAGTCTTCACATGAGAATTTTGTTTTATATTTGTTTCACTGTAATATCATAATACTTTAAACTGGGAACCATTCAGTTTGTACAACTAATTCTAGATGATCAGTGCCATGCCTCTCCTTTGTTTAATTTTGGAGGAAAGCCCAAAGCTCACGTAACAAGGTGCGCTAATGTACCCTGTAGCTTTGAGAACAAGGAAAAGCTTGTTCCTCAGTCCTTTATGAGGAATACAACTCCTGCGAAGAAGCCTTTGACATCACTAGATATTACCTCAGCTTAGTTTCACCAGGAGGCTTGTGCTGGAATTGTGCTGAGAGAATTTACATGAGAGAAACCAGAAGTAACTCAATGAAACAAGAGACACTCTGAATAAAGGAAATGAACTACCATAACATCAAGTACAGTAGAAGTTGGGTGCGGGGGTGGGGGTGTGGAAGGGTGGGTGAGAAAAGGAAGCAACATCCCCGTTTTGCTGCCTTCTATCAGACTGTGTACATTCTCAGCTCTCTTTGAAAACATTCAGCTTTTACCATTGCAAAAATACAGCTTTAACAACATAAGTCCATAGAAAATGGTCTCCAGTCAAAGAGTCTCAGCAGAGATAGTATCTTATTCCATTCATCTACTTACGATGGAAGTCTCAAGCCTAATTTGGAACTTAAAAAGTAAATATTATTGGGGATGGCAAATTCATCTTTTTCTTAAAAGGAAATTAAATGCAAAACATACAAGTAAATGTAATACTAAGTTTGTGCAGTTAAAATTGCAAGCCAGGAAACGCAAAAGTTAAGACTACAATAGCAATTTTACTTTGGCTGTATTGCACACATTTTCTGGGTTTTTTTTTCTGACTATCCCTGTCCTTTCATAGTGTAGGCAATGAGCTATACATCTAAGCTAACTTTAATGCTGGAATCTGAATGTTTGTATTTTCTGAGTTTTTCTGATTTTAACTCCGTAACCTTAATGCTACATTGCTGTTTGTATTTGAATTTTTTTAAAAAACACCCCAAGTGCCAGTTATTTCATTAGAAAAAAGACATCTGAAGTAAAATTTGGTGATTTGCCAACATAACACTACTAGTTAACAGAAGGGCACAAAGATAGTAATTGTATTTGTCTGATGGACTAAAAATAAAAAACAAAGCCCAAGATATTGCAGAAAAGGATGTGTTAATTGTGTTTTAAAATCTTTTTGGTGATACAAATAAAGTTCATCCACAGCTTAGATTATGGCAGCAGTGATATTGTTACCACCTCTGGTGGAGTCAGAAGGGCCATTCCCCTACAATTAAGTAAAAGAAAGAGGTGTTGGTGTATAAGTTGAAATTCAAAAGAGAAAATCTTCAGTATTGTTAATTCTAGGTTTTCATTTGTTAAATATTCAGCTAAATTAAAAAGCAGAACTCAAAGTTCTTGCTAATAATTTTTGTCTTATATTGTAGAACTGGATTGGGAGAACAGTAACATTCTCCAAAGCACTGGATGTGTCATCATTATTCTTACAGGATATTTTCTGCACTTTTGCATACGAAGGGAGAATATTTCCCAGCAGAGAATGTCACTAGTTTCAGATTTTTCCATGAGGGTTGTTAAAAAGTAAACACTTAACAGTGAAGACGTACATGCACGAGAGCTGGTTGCCATGTTATAAACAGAAAGAAAGAAAGATTGACTAGTTTTAATTCAATAACTGTGGTTAAAAAAAAACAGCCAACCCCTTATAATTGGTATTACTAAACAATATAATATGGACAAATGCAAATTCAAGATGATTTTCAAGGGCAAGACATCTCCTATGCAGATTTCTCTTTGCATAGTGGACTGGAAATGCAGCTGGAGGAGCTAAGTGTAGTCCCTCCGACTAAACTCCGACAGTACAAGATGGATTTTGGAGAGCTGGAGTCAGAGATTATTGATGTAGTTGCCCTGTGCCTCAATAGCAGTAGTAGCAAGAACTATGCAGATTGGGGAGGTGGATTTTAAGATCTTATCCAACAGGAAGTACCCTTCATCTGGACTCTCATTGGTCTGATTAGAAGAGGGGCTAAAAATAGTCTCCTCCTTTATGCTGGGAGGGCTGGGACTGATAAAGTCACTGATGCATACTGAATTAGACTGAAATATTGCCAGGTAGTATTACTTACTTTCTGAGGCTTATTAAGCAGTTAAAGTTGTAGCATATGTGTAAACCAGACCAAACGTGTGTTGCATCTTATTCATCTGTGCTGTCCTCATCAATGTACCCTGATGTACCAAGGAACAACTTGGCTCTTACTATGCAGCTGTACAATATCCATTTTTTAAAAAAATACATTTTCTAGGTCTTACCTTTGCTAAGTATTTTCTTGATTTGCTCTCATTCTGATGGCGACATGCATGCAGGTAGCAAGTAATGGCAGATACTCCTAGGTGCAGCTGACGTTCTTTCACAAATATATTCTCCAAGTAGTCACCCCACATTGCCCAAGCCTTCACTAACACATCGTGCATCTGCACAGCTGCAGAAAAGGCTTTGTTTGCTTCTTCAGACCTGCAGGATTATAGAAAGTGACTAATTTGAATATTTATTTTACCTTAATAAAAACTAAGCTGTGTAATAATAAGTAACACAGTAATAACAAACATAGCACTCAACCTGGTTATTTTCTTAATACTGAACTGCATTTTTATTATTCAGTTCTCTAGTAATGAGGTTTTTTCCCCCTACATAGTTACTTTCCATGAGCTTTCTTATGCATAGTTGAATGTTTATTAAAATACATGTTTCATAATAGAAACCCTGAGATACTGTTAAAAGGTCTACATTTACCACCGATTGGAAAACTGAGAAAAAAATCTTTCTATTATATATATTTAAAAAAAAAAAAAAAAAAAAAAACAGCCTGTATTTTCAAGCAAACTCTCCTAGCAAATAATGAATAGGGAATTAAATACAACAGCCTTTCTTTAGAATTCATCTGATCCTGCCACTTATCTCATCCCTTGAAGTCATGATCATCTATCTCCTAATGATCTTCAAACAATGTTTGAATTAGTCTCCTATTACAAAGGGAAAAATAATTACAATTCACTCTGTTTATCACATGTATACAATATGTCTCTTTTGTTTAATTTCATTGTGGGAATTCCACATGCCTCTCCTCATTTTTCTACGAAATTCTCTCTCACGCTTGTTTACCTAGCGGCAGGAGTGGTATAAAACTGACCCCGTCCTAGTTGATTTCATTTGACTAGGCCACAGGGAAAGCATTTTGTCCAGGCATGATCTTTAGTTGGGGGTAATGAGAAGCAAAAGCTAGTTTCCCACATTAACATTTTCCCCAAAAAGCGCTTCAGTCACAATTGAGACTTGCTCCCGTGCTGCACCAGCACAGAGTGATTCTGCTGTGTCTCAGAAGCAGCAGGGGAAACTGATTAGGAGCAAATCACTTTCACTGCTGTTGCAAGGCAAACAAGCAACACTTGTTTGCAATACTGGTGGAAAGAAAAGATGGGGAAATGACACAGGAAGGGTGAAGGAAGGGAAGGGAGGAAAAATTGGGAGGATGTGAAGGGGAGAAATCAGATTGGAAATGTATTGATACGACATCCAAATTCCTTGTCCAACACATTCAGGACTTGAAGATGAAACTCACATAAAAAAATACGAGAGATTTTTGCAAAAAAGTTAGGGGAAGAGTGTGGAATTCCCATACTGAAATTAATAAAGCAACAAAATCAACATGATCTGAAAGTGACTCCTTCCATTTCTTCACAGCCAGAACATGTGGCTTTCTGGACAAAAGGTGAAGGGGGATTGAGGAGGATCACAGATCTCTGACATATACTTTAATTTCAGGAGAGAGAAAAATGAAGGTTTTGGCAACTAAAAGTGTATTGAATTCACAGAGTCATAGATTCCAAGACCTGAAGGGACCACTGTGATGTCTGAAAACCCCGTGTAGTGTAACAGACTCCCTGTGTAGCGTAACACAGGTCACAGAACTCCCCCTACAATTGATAACCTTAAGACCTTAAACATTTCCGATTCTGATTTTTTCTCAAATACAGAAGGTTGTGCATACGGTGCCAACTACCCCAATATAAATTAAACCCTTGAATCTGTATAATATGGTGCACACTCTAAGTACGTTTCAAGCAAAACAATTTTAATAAATAAGAGATGAAAGACCTCACTTCAGCATCAATTTTTATCCCTCTCACGTATGTACAGCAACACTGAAATGAGGAATCTTTCAAAGCATTTTGGCTCCTTTGATATAGAAGTGCTTGAAGATAAATACATTCCTCTTACCAGATAAATATTGGAATGAACACTGCTATAGTTAAGTATTGCTCGTGTTTCTCTATTAGCAGTGAACCTTAATCTCATTTTAATACAAAAATATGAATATTTAATTCAGAAGACCACCCAACTTGTAATTATCTGTAGCAATACAAAAACTGAAGTGACCAGCATTAGAAAAAAATCATGACGTAAATGAAAATAACCTTCCCTGTCAAATAGCTTATTAAAAAACTAATTACCCTCAATATTACACAGCCACTTTATTTTCCTCCAATAGCTCTCCATGTCCTAGGTGGTGTAGTCTTGAAACAGATTACTATGAGAGCAGTCTGATAAATGACTCTCTTTATCACTACTTTCCATTTCTACCAACCAGCTTTGTCCCTAGTCTTCTCTTTCTCTCCTCTTTCCTGTATTATCTATCACTCTGACACCTCTGCTGACTCTTTATACTACCTCTATCACCTTGTTCACAGAGTGGGCGGCAAAGGGGATGGTACACCCACAGGTGACCTTTAACTTCCAGTTCAGTTTATAGGCAGCAAAGAATTCACTCATTCACTGGGGCGTTCAATGCAAAACTGCTACTTTCAGGTTTTACTAATTGTATGAGACAAAATACATTACAGAAATTCTACACTTAATTTGGTATATTTTTGCAAAAAAGAGAGAGAAGAGTAAATATCTTATAATTGCATTTAAAAACTTACTATTCTACCCCATAAATCTACTTGGATTATAGATAGACAGCATTAATTATTTATTCCATTTGCCCCCATTAAAAATTTAAACTGCCCGTCTTTCAGATGAAGTGTAAAACTAAGGCCCATTTGTGGCCATTAACGATCCTCTTGCACTTCCCATCAAAGTAATTACATTCTACCTGTTTAAAATTCCCTGTAGTTTCCATTGAAGAAGATAGTCATCATTTCCTGCCCTGATCTGTTGTGTAGTGTTTCAGTGTACAGTTTAAAAGCTGATGAATTTCACTCAAGGAGTGGCTACACTGTACTGGTGAGTGAAGTGATTCCCTTACATAAAGCATGCAAAAATAATGCCTTTATAAACGTGTATGCAAATTCCTGACGAATTCTACTGAAACTGTATAGTTACCACGGGACAAAATTTGACCTATAGCTTGTAAATTAGTTTGCCTTCTGGATTAAAGGTGCCATATCCTTCCCAACAGTCATAAAAAACACTTATTTAACATGGAGGAAAAAAACAGGTGGCAAGTATCTGTTTGAAAGGAAGCCTTAGAATTGAATGTTTTTAATCAGGCGAGCCCTTTGCAGTGTGTATCAAGCCAGGGGTGAAATTAACTTATGGGACTTACCGGTACGCAGGGTTGGGGTCCTGAGCGGGGGGAGGAAAGGACCCCAACCCTGCGGGGGTGGGAGGGTGAAGAGCCCCATGGTAGCGGTAGTGGCGGCCGGGAGCCCCAGGGTTCTGGCGGCAATTTAAAGGCCCCGGTGCTCCCAGCCGCCGCCACTTCCAAGGCTCCAGCAGCAGGGCTCTGGCAGCGATTTAAAGGGCCAGGGGCTCCAGCCACTGCCGGAAGCCCAGGGCCCTTTTAAATTGCCGGCCTGGGGAACCTGCCCCCTGCCGGTACGGTTGGCTGTGTACCGGCTCTTGCCGGTATGCCATACCGGACCATACTGGCTTACTTTCACCTCTGTATCAAGCTTTCAATATATTATTTGAAAAGAGTTTGTATATGGCACTGCCATATTGTGTGATTCAGACTACTTAGACAATGTGCTACATTTCATCACCATTTTGTTTCTTATTCCTTTAATAGCTATTGTTTAAGAAAGGGATGTACAATGAACAAGAGCTACACAAAAAGCAATACCACTTTTTCTCAGCAGACAGCTCTGAGTTTATGGGTTGAGCAGGATTTTTTCATAAGTGAACTGCTTTCTCAAAGTAACTCTCTACCCAAAAACTTATTTACTCATATTGATGTCTCCTTTTTGGCAGATCCCATCTTATTATATTATATTTGTCATACAAGACAATCAGAATGGACTATGCAAAGAACTAGGCAGAGAACTTCCGACTCCTAACCTCAGATCGGTCACTGACTCACTGTGGTACCTTGTACAAATCAGTTAACTTTACCTTTTCTCAATATGTAAAACTTCTCTAATAGAAGGAGTGCGAGGATTACGTGACCTAGTTTTCCACAATTTTTTGAAGAGGTAAAGTGACATGTATTACTACTAAAAACCACATAGAAGCTAAGTATCCGTATGTATATTCATTTTTATCCTGATTTTATACTGGTTTAACATTTGCTGCTTAAACATTTATGTTGCACTTCTCCCAGATGCGTGCTGGTATCTCATCCAAACAACATACTTACTTGTTAATCTGAGCCAAGAACATTCCCTTCAGTGCATAGAACTCAGCTGTCATCTCCTTGGTGAAATATTTCAAATTAGTTGATTCAATAACCTCAAGGCCCTATTAAACAAATTTTTATGAAAAAGCCTTGTACAATGAATTCTGTATCAATAAAAGGAAAACGCTTCCTAAAAAGCTGCCAAATTAGAAATTATCTTCATGTTTAATGAACAACAATCTGTTAGAATTTTTAAATAAATAAAAAAACACTTTCTAAAAATCTAACCAGATGCAGAATTTTCTTCAACTTTTCTTGGCCTTTATTCAAAATTCTTGCACTTGGTAGGCGATGCACTGCCTTTTCCACTTTTAAATTTCACTAAACCCAATACTGTATCTCAGCTTCTTTTGCTTACCGTCACATTCCATTTTTCTTGTCAATTTAACTCACTCAGTTTCACTTTAATATCCTGACATTCATCACACATACCGTAAGTCACTCAAAACTTAGTTTAAATCTTCACTTAGTCTTGTGACAGTCTTTTTTCCCCCTCTCTACACACTTGATGGCAGATCAAACCCTCAAAGTTCCCAGCAACATGTCTTGACACAGATACTACTAACATACCTGCATACACTCATTTTTGCCCATGACTCCTGCCAGCTGAAGGTAGCATTTGACTTGCTGCCGAATCTTCTGAAAACAATCCACAATGGGCACAGTAGGGATAGTATGAATACGACTCAATATGTCCAGCGCTACATTGACCAGTCCTTGTTTCCGAGCTATCTTTCCATACTGGATAATTGCTGAAGCTGAAGCATGAACTCCCAGCATAGCATTATTGGAACTGGGATCATGCTGAGAACTATTTTCATAGGCAGTTACAATGGCTACAGAGACAGAAAATAAAAAGTTAATAATTATAAAACAAACATTATACAGAGAAAATACACATGAACAAATGACTTATGAAAATGGAAATTTAAGATACTCAAACTTTTTTAGCTTTGAAAATGTATGTTTTAGATGCAAAATATGCAACATTTTAAAACGAAGTTCTATTTCAAATTGATCATTTAAGTATCAAAATCAATTATATTCTTGAGTGTTTGAAACGAGAGAATGGACATACATTTACAAAAATAATATTTTTAAAACAGTGGGTGGTCTGGAAAATTACATGATGAATGCATGCTGGACCAGGCAGTTTTACCCTGGTAATGATGCTGTCTCCACATGAAAATGCTGCTCCAATGGGATAAGTCATCTGACACAATAGGTAACCTGTTCCTCCAAGTCTTTACAACAGTCTTCATATCATGCAGGCTGTTATTCCTCCCTAGATTAGTTGGTTGCAACCCTGCATTTATTTGTGCTGCCTCTTGAAGTTCGATAATTTGCTGTGCTGCCTAGAAGGATTAAGGAATATAAATTACAAGACATACACTTTTGGTCACTAAACAAGGAAGTCTATCTTAAGACTGCAGCACTACAGAAGTATAAATAGTCCACACTATTTTATCAGATGAAGATATCCACCAATAATTTGATTGTTAAGTCACTTAGTACACAGCTGAGCTATTTATATTCTTATTTTGCCAAACTGGTTATCGATGAGATATCAGAGGATTTCATAACCTCTCGTGAAGAGAGACAGTCAATAACCAATTTAATTAAGCCAAAAAAAATCAAAAGGTAGAATCAGCATTTTGACATGAGAATTTCAATAAAAGTAAGATCACTGACATCCTGAATCACCAGCCTGGAGACTCAGTTCATGCCAGAGGTGATGTCTTTAAACCTGTTTTTTGTTTGTTTTTTATAGTGCTTCCCTAGACTCTTGGGTTTAAAATTCCAGTAGCATGGTTCAGACGTTCATCTTTTCCAGAAAGGCAAATCAAGTACCAAGCACCTCATTCTGTGCATTCCTGTCTTTCTAAGGAGACCTAACCGGAGGGTGGAGGGGATAGCTCAGTGGTTTGCACATTGGCCCGCTAAACCCAGGATTGTGAGTTCAGTCCTTGAGGGGGCCACTTAGGGATCTGGGGCAAAATCAGTACTTGGTCCTGCTAGTGAAGGGAGGGGGCTGGACTCAATGACCTTTCAAGGTCCCTTCCAGTTCTAGGAGATAGGATATCTCCATTAATTTATGGGGGGAGGGATAACTCAGTGGTTTGAGCATTGACCTGCTAAACCCAGGGATGTGAGTTCAATCCTTCAAGAGGCCATTTAGGGATTTGGTCCTGCTTTGAGCAGGGGGTTGGACTAGATGACCTCCTGAGGTCCCTTCCAATCCTGATATTCTATGAAAAAAAAATTAACACCATGAATGTTCTGAGTGGACGTTACTGATTGTAGCTATTTCCTCTATAATAGTATGTGTTTGTGCCAATATTGGGACTCAGCTAAAAGTTCAGGTAACCAATTAGCATGGCTTTCTCACATAGGGTGGAACTAACAATAGAACTTATATTTTATTTGGTCTAAAACCCTTTCAACAAGTCTTGCATATAAAATCTGTGCCTGTAAATACTCATTTTTCATGAAAATCAGAAGTAGTAGAGGTGGTGAACCTGCAATTTTTTGCATCTTCTCCAAATTTTATTTTGCGACAGTATTTTTTCCATACATCCCTAATCCAAATGACAACAATGGCTGGCTGGCTAGTTGCCACTCAATCACCAGAAAGAAAACGTTCAAAATGTATTTAGATTTTCATATGATTCAATTATTATTACTGCTTGAAAACAAAGTAATTCTGACTGGAAGCCTTCTCAAATATAATCTGAATTTATATCAACTTTAGACCACCAGAAAATAGTAGATAGCACCTAGTTTATGATAAAGTAGCAGGCTGGAATAAAAGTACTGAATGGAATGCAAACTTTTCATAGAACCTGTAAAAATAGTTACTGGTCCTTCCTGAACTCCACAATGAAAGCATAACTGCATAAAATATGGTCTATGCTTGCTTAAAACTAAGAAGACATTTCGAAAATGTTAACGTTTGTAGTATATAACCAGTTTAAAAGTGACTTTTACAGCTATCCAACATGCTCAAATCAAGGAAACGAACAAACAGAAGATGGCAGCATTCTCACACCTACAAGAAACAGCAGACATTTTGTTGAACTTCAACAATCTACAGAAAAGACCCATACTCTTTACTGGAATTTAATCATCTATAGTACAATTAAACCAATATACTATTCTCTAAGCTACTTCTCAATAGATAACATTTGCATTCACTGTTAATCAACTCAATAAAATAACTGTTCAAAAATCAGTCCACATTTACAAAGTTAAATCTCTTGAAACAAAATAAATTAAGGAAAGTAATATTTTCCCACAATCATCTCAGTATCAGCTCACACAATAGCTTAACCTTCATCTTACTTCCATTCATCATGTAAATTTAATTTTCTTGCAGGTATTTAATCACACACTATCTGATATAAAAAAGTAATTACTGCAGTGCAAATTCATTGTTTGGTTTGTACCTTCATCATTCACTGCCTATTTTATCATTTCTACACTGGGGATATATATAAAGATTATTTAAAAATACTAACTTTAACTGATGTCACATATGGAACCTTTTAAATATTTTATTTAGCAACATTAATCCTTTCATGCTGGAGGGTCTAGGCACTGCCAGCCCTGGAAAAAAAAGCTAAATAAATTCCCAACTCTTGGTAGCAAGGAGTTAATTCAATCAAGCCATCCTCCAGATGTAACATCTCAAAGAAATGAAGTGTTCTGCTATTATTTATCAAAACTCTACTCTGACACTCACATTTTAAGATGTAGAAACCTTATGTATTCATTCACTACTCATCTGATGCAGTATAAATGATTAGGAAATTTCAGGGAAACAGGCTACTGTGTAGGACATGTCCACACAAGCATAATGATTTCGGTTATGTATTATAGATCTTTCAGATTTAAGGTTTTGCTATTTATGTATCATATTGAGTATGAAGAATAAGGAAAAGAGACCTATCTTAACTCTTGCAAAAGCCACAGAGGGTAAGGGAAACTTCATAAAGCACGACCGTCCATTAAAAACGCTGAAGAGAGGCCTTTATACATGAATATATTGCTTGTGTAAGGTGTCAGATTCTTATCATAAAAACGAAGTCCAATTTATGTGTAAAACAGGTGCACCACAGGTAGCGACCCTGCAAGCTTCCTGGCATTGTCCTGGCAACGTCTTACCCTCTTTGGGATGCACCATGTCTATATGTGAAGGTAGCTCCCAAGTAGGGTGACCAGACAGCAAATGTGAAAAATCGGGACAGGGGGTGGGGAGTAATAGAAGCCTATATAAGAAAAAGACCCAAAAAGGGACTGTCCCTATAAAATTGGGACATCTGGTCACCCTACTCCCAAGCCCAATCAATTTAGGATTTTCTACTAAAATTGCCAACCAAGGTAACGGTGGGTTTTAATGACATGAGGATTTGTCCATTAAGAAATGAACAGTTGGTGCTATCTTTCCAACACTATTGCACAGGGCTGTGGTTGAAACAGTAGTCTAGATGTGAAAAGTTAAACTTTCTAAATAGTAACACGAGCCAATTTTTAGTAACTAGTAGACTCTGTACAACACAAAATTAAGGGCACAAGGTAAAATTCTCAAAAGTGTCAGGAGCCTACATCAAATTTTACTAAGTGACTTTGGCTTTTAGGATCCGAAATTCTTAATGAGACAGAGACCTAAGGGCCTAAGTCACTTAGGCACTTTTGAATTTTTACCCACAGACAATAATTATCTATAGTTCATACACTCACTTTTGAGGCAGCTTAGAACTTGAGATATTAAATGGAAAAGTGAGAACTACAAGAAAACCCAAATCAAATTTTCACAGGTCTTCCCTAAATTAACATCCTTCCTAAGGCTATCCTTTTCAATAATGGCAAACCCAAAAGTTCTGACAGCCTCTTTCGAGTCCCACTTCTTAAAACTTCCCAGAATCTTAGCTTCCCAGGTTTACCTGTGACCCGAAGGCATTCAAATCTTTTACGCTTTAGGGTTTGGAAAAGTGCCATGTACTCAAGAGTGTGATTAAGCCGGAAAACACAATTTTGTTGCTCATGCTGGCTGGTATAGATGGGGCATAAATATTTTCAATGGCAGTTGAAAGGCATTCAATTTTTAACAACATAAAGTGAAAGAAAGAGTTCTATTGGTATCAGAATATCTAAGTTCTGTCCTTTGCAGCTTTTTTCCTTTTTCCTTAAAAAGGTAATTATTTGGCATGTGGCAAGTTCAATGTCATTATTTCTCTTTGTGGTTTTTCCATAAGGGTCAGGAAAAACAGATCAATAACTCAAAAAAACATTTTGGACAGCTAAAAAGTTGTCGTCATCCCCCCTTGGCAATGGAACCGATTCATCAAAAAAAAAAAAAAAAAAATCTGTTGAAGTTCTAAAATGTTTATACAGGCAGCTAAAACCATCCAAAAAACATATCAGGTTTTAATATTTTATACTGCAAGATGTGAGGTGGGAATCCTTTTTGGCTGTAGTGCAGCATCTATGCAAATTATGGGAGAGTCAGCCACCACACCCAGTAGCCTTCTGTCTAACTAGAAGCTTAGCTCTTTAACCTTCAAGATGTGGCATTCCTTACGGAGTTAGGTATAATATCACCAGCACCTGTCATTCCCCTCTCTTTCCCCCTCCTCAGGCTATTATGACTCATACTTGCTGTGTCATGTTGAACTTAAATTGCCCACTCTTCAGGAGAGAGACTTTTTAAATTTGTGCAAAATGTCTCAAAGACATTTCTGAGTGCTTAAAAGAAATGTTCTCAAAAGGTTTTCACAACCCTTTCAGGATATGACAAGGAAGAAACTCTTTCCCCTAATTTTTCACGTGGATCTTATTTTTGAGTAAGGTGTATGCCAAGGAGAAAGATTAAAAATACTGGTTTTGAACAATGCCTGTAGTTCTTCATAATCTGAAATACCAATAAAACTAGGTTTACATAAGGAAACAAAACAAAACAGAAAAGCTCCACACACCACATCACACACACCCCAGAAACTCTAGTCCTAAATGCTGTCAAACCCTGCAGCAGGTTCTGGAGAAGGTCATTAAAGATGACAAGAAAAAGGACTTAAACGAATTTTAAACACTGAGCCTTTAAATAAACACCCAAGCCTGAGGTCCTGTTGAACTAGGGAGGGGAAAAACTACAGCTTTTTACTTCTATTATTCCAAAGACAGTACTCTTTGCAGAAATGCAGATAATAGCATGCATGCTTCTGAAGTCAAAATAACTTCTGTTAAAAACGATTCAAGAGTTGGCAGTGAGTTCAGGTCTAATCTAGAAATAAGAAATAGAAGAGATAAAAGATAGTATGTAGCAAAACAGCACAGAAATGACAGTTTGGCTGAGTCTCTGTGTGCTATATGCTTAGTTTTCCAGTTGAAACAGCACTTGTTTCTGTACAGAAGTCAAGGATTGGCACGCATACATGAGATAGCATGCGCATAATTTCTTAAGACTATGTACAGCGTACTGCAGTTCCACGAAAAAGTAGGAAAGTCTTATGCTATAAACATTTCCTTCCTACTTTTAAATGACATCTTGACATTTGCCAGAAGAGTTATGTCAGTTGATGTTGGTGGTATTGAATTAGTTGTTTATTTTCCTGCTGGAGGTTCTGCAGTCTGGAATTAATGAACTGCTCCTCACGTCTCTCTTGCACAAGTGAGTGGAAATGCTCCACTGCTGAAATTTTAGGTCCAGAAACACCCCATTTCAAGGGCAGCCTGCCTCCAGCTCCATCCTTCCTTTTATCCAGCAGGGTGTAGCAGACTTTTTTTCTGCAGTAAAGGCAGCTTACTCTCAAGACACGGTATATTGTGATCCCCAGTCTGAGGTGGGATTGTTCTGCTTTTCATGCTGCTGGTATTATCCACTGTATACTGTATCTGGGGAACAACTGAGATCACCTTTGTGAAGGATACAAGCATGCACCTTAGTCTCCAGAATACATGATGGAATGGCACCTACATGAACTTCCCCCCTTACATCAGCACAAGGGATAATTTGATGTAGCCATTGTCAGCGCATCTACGCTATACACCTAGAGTTGTTGCATTCTAGCGATTGTAGTGTAGACCAGTGGTCTCCAAACTTTATCACGCACCCCTATCAGTAAAAAATTTTGCTCACACACCCCCTGCCGCGGCGGCTCTACCCCCAAGGATCCTCTGGCACACCCCACTTTGGAGGCCACTGATGTAAACATACACTCAAATACAGAGGTCTTCCATCTGCCCTTCCTTCGCCTCCTCTGCAGCACTAGGGGAAATTCTCTGAAGGATTCCATCTTTGAACGGGGAGTCCCCATTCATCCAGGCACATCACAGAGCTAGTAAACTAGGATGTGAGCTGGTGCCTCCTGCTCCCTTTCATGCAGTTCACCAAAGAGGAGTTTCAAGTAGGAAGCATGAAGTAAGTAGGCAGCACTATTCTTGTTGATCACCTTGTGCATCTAGTGGATCTGAATCAGCCATAGTGGTGAGAAGAAAACTACTTCTTCTGTAGGTGGAATGTGTATTTGGCAATTATTTTCCTACATAGTCTTCTCCAAAAAGTCTGGTGGAAAGAGTCCTTCCTCAGTGTTCTGATCCTGATTTTCATGGTCAGATTCTGCAGGAGAGGAGGGGAAGAGGAAGGAGGGCTGCAATGGAGTGAGAAGACACCTAGTCTCCTAACTGTATGATATGTCTGGGTGGACAGGGAGTTGCTGTACAAAAGGGAATCTTCAGGAGATGTACAAAGTGGCATGAAAAAACAGCCTCCGAGGCAAGTCTTGCTTTTGGTTTCTGCACAGAGGGGAGTCCCTAGTGCTGGTTAAAGTGTTACAATTTAGAACTAAAATAAAATGTTGTATTTAAAGTCTTTTCCTTTTTCATTTCAACAGACTACACATGCTCAAGCTTTAGGTCCCAGAGTCTGCAGTAGTTTTCAGCTAAGCACTATTACCCTTTGGAAAAGAGTCTTTCACTAATGCCAGAGTTTTAGACAAGTTCTTCTTTGACACCAAGCCTTGAGCCAAGGGGATGACTACACTGCAATAAAAGTTGTGGCACAGCTATGGCTGGCCTGGGTCAGCTGACTCGGGCTTGCAGGGCTCAGGCTGCAAGGCTATAAAACTGCAGAGTAGACATCTGGGCTCAGGCTGGAGCCCAGGCTCTGGCACCCCTTAAGAGGAGAGGGTCCCAGAGCCTGGGCTCCAGCCCAAGTCCAGACATCTAAACTGCAATTTCCAAGCACAGTGAGCCAAAGTCACCTGAGAAGGGCCAGCTGTGGGTATTTTACTGATGTGTAGACATAACTTTAGTGTTCAGAACTCTACTCTGACGATAGCAATGCCAGCATTCCTGAACACACATTTTTCTTTTAATGGCACTGACTTCAAACAGTTGGCTCGGCTGAATAAGTCTAGCTAAGACTAAAAGTAACCTATAGATTTTAGGCTTCTGAAATCTGTACTGTATTTACAATGTGTGGAACTGAAAAGAAAACCATTTTACAGATTCATTCTACATTTCCACAGGTGTTATCATAAAGCAACAGCATAACAGCCTCACAATGGGCCTGATTCCAAAGGCCACTGAAATGAATGGGAGCCCCTTCCGGTGACTTATAAGCTGGTCCAAAGTCCCTTAAAAGAAAAGGTTGAGCCACAAGGCCAACTTTCTCAAAGCTTAGTTTACCTGCAGTGGTAACACTCAAACCTTTATAAAGGAATTCCAACCAAAATATGAATGTTGCAATTTTAATGTAAAAATATCACCAAATAACCTTTTAGTTATGAGTATTGTGTAACAAAAGAACTCTTTCTTGCTATAAAGTATCAGAGGGGTAGCCATGTTTGTTGCTTTTTACAGATCCAGACTAAGAGTCCTGTGGCACCTTAAAGACTAACAGTTAGTCTTTAAGGTGCCACAGGATTCTTTGTTGCTTCTTGAAATAAAATTACTTGAGAATCTTCCCCTGGCCCTCCCTGACCTCCCAGAAATATCAACTATGTTTCATCAAAACCTTTTTCTTATGATTACTAAAATCCTGAAACTTGTTACTGGAAAAATCATTTTGTAATGAAGGGATTTTAAGCAGGCATGGGATAAGAGGGAAGGTCCTCTCATGGATCAGAAACAAAGGGTAAGAATAAATGGTCAGTTTTCAGTTGGTATCATAGGCAGAGTCCCTAGTGATTGCATAATGATCTGCAAAGGTGTGGACTGACACCCACGTCACTGCTCTGCAGATCTCTGAAATGGGGACATCCTTGAGGAAGGAGACAAATGAGATTGATCTCATGGAATGTGTATGGATCGAGTTCGGAGGGCTCATGTTATGAATTTGGTAACACTGTCTGATGCAATTTGAGACCCATTTGGATAGTCTTTGGGCTGATATCGCTGAGCCCTTAGACCTTTCCACCATAGAGAGAGAAACAGTCTAGGGGACTTCCTGAAGGCCTTTGTCCTATTGAGGTAGAATGCAAGAGCTCTCCTAACACCTAGGGCAGTGGTTCTCAACTTGCGGCCCGTAGGCTGCTTGCAGCCGAATCAGCACATAGTTGCAGCCCTGAGGGCCATACAGGTAGTATATATAGTGTGTGGATGCCCACATAACACAGAGAGCTGCATATGTGGCTCACAGTGGTAAACAGGTTTAGAAGCATTGGTCTAGGGTATGCAGTACATCCTCCCTATTGTCTCGGGGAGGCTTTGGGTAGAAGACGTGAAAGTGAATTAGACTGAATTCATGTGAAACAAGCAGGTCACTTTAGGGCTGAACCTTGGATGCAGCCTAAGTGTAACCTTGTCAGGGAAGAACACTGTGTATGGGGGATGAGCTATGAGAGCTGCTATTACCTTGATTAGAAGAATAGGGGAAATTGCAACCAGAAAGATAATTTTTATCGATAGATATGCTAGTGAACAGGTGGCCATAGGTTCGAAGGGAGGCCTAGTCATCCCATTCAACACTAGGTTTAGATCCCATGGCGGGGTAGGAAGTCACGGTTAAGGGTTTGTTATTCCCTTAAGGAACCTTTTAGTGGCCGGGTGCAGAAGTACTGAGTATCCCTCTACAGGTTTATGAAATGATGTAATACCTGCTAGGTGGACCCTGAGAGAGCTAGGGGATAAAAATTGAGGTTAAGGGTCAGGGCATATTCCAGAATATGAGGAAGAGTTGCTGACACTGGAGAGATTTATTGGGACGTGCACCAAATCTGGAACCTGGATCATTTCTGCAGGTAAATAGACCCTTTGTCCTGAGAGAGAAGGTGCAGAGTGGCTGGAAGGGAGATTGGTGGGTACATCACGCGCTGCCTCAGGGGAACATATCTGTGGACGGTGCTCCCCACTGTGCAAACAAGTTGAGAAGTAATCACGGGTGCATCTCCCACTTGTGTTTGTGTGGGAAGGTGTGACTGGGATTGTCTGCTACCTCATTCTGAGTACCCGGGAGATAAGCAATGGATAAGGTGATGTTGTGAGAGATGCACCAGTTCCACAGTTTTATTGCCTCTGTGCTCATCCCTGGTGGTTGATAAAATACATGCAGGCTATGTTGTCCGTCGGGACCTTTGTATGTGATCCTCTTATCACCAGGAGGAAATTGACACAGGCATTCCTGACCACTCGCAACTCGAGGAGATTGATGTGCAGGGAGATCTCCATGGGCGACCGTTTAGATGCGCGCCCTATCCTATGAGGGATGCATCTATGGAAAGGAGTGATGAAGGTGGCGCCTGAAAGAAGGGGACCCCTTTTGCATGCACTGGCCGTGTTCTTCCACCAGTCCAGAGAGTTCTTGATCCTGATGGAGAGTGAAAGGGGTTTGTCCAGACTGTCCCTGTTTGGACTGTAAACTGAGCTGAACCATAGCTGTAAGCATCGCATGTGAAGTCTGCCGTGTGGAATCGCAACCGTGCCAGCTACCATATGCTCCAGGAGCTGGAGGCAGATTCTGGCTGGCCCTTGTCTACCAGGGATAGAAACCTGTCCTGAGGTAGGAAGGCTTTGGCCTGTAGCGCAGCTATGAATTTTAGACGTTGCACTGGTGTGAGGGTCGACTTCTGGGAACTGATCTGCACCTCTGTGAACTCAGCTCTGTGAACAAGCTAATAATGTTTTGGGTGGCTCGATGAGCCTACTGAAGCAACCAGGCTCTGAGGAGACAATTGTCCAGATAAGGGTAGATCATTATCCCTTAGATTGTAGATGGGCAGCCATCACTGAGAGAATTTTGAAAATACTCTCAGGGCCAATGAAAGTCCAAAAGGGAGGACCCTGTATTGGTAGTGCTCGTGCCCCAGAGTGAACCTGACAAAATGTCTGTGAGCCAGTAGTATTGAGATGTGAAAGTAGGCATTTTTAGGTCAAGGGCCGAAAACCAGTCTGCCTGTTCCAGTGATGGAATGATTGTCACTAGGGTGACCATCTTGAACTTCTGAGCTTTGATGAACTTGTTGAGAGTTCTGAGGTCAAGGATGGGTCTCCAACCACCCTTCCTTTTGGATATTAGGAAGTAACAAGAGTAGAACCTCTTTCCTCGTAGATGTTGAGGTACTGGTTCTATGGCTCCTAACTGCAGCAATCTATCTCCTGCTACAGTAGACACATGAGAAGGGACCCTGAAGAGGGACGGAGAAGGGTGTTTTGGAGGGGATAGGGAGGTGAAATGGATGGAATATCCAGATCTGACGATCTTTAGGACCCATTTGTCTGATGTTATGTGCTCCCACGCACTGTGGAACACTGCCAAACGGTGGCCAAATGGGTGCATGGTCACAGGTAGTAATGGAGAGTGGTCTCGTGGCACCTCGATCTGCCCATCAAACGTGATGCTTAGGGGCAGGTGGTTGGGTCAATGGCTGGGAATCTGAAGGCTTTCGTTTCAAGAACTTACCTTTTTTCTTCTGGGGCTCATAGTTCCGTTGTGATGGGAACTGGGATGAACCAGGCCTCTCTTGTTATTGAGAGCTAGTGACTTTTACCCAAGTGCGTAAATTCCCAGTGACCTGAGAGCAGCCCTGGAATCCTTCAAGAAGTGGAGAGAGGCATTGGTCTTCTCAGCAAAGAGCTTCACCCCTTCAAAGGAGAGCTCCTCCACTGTAGTCTTCACCTCCTTCGGAAAACCTGAGAGGTTTTTCGCAACCAGTTGCCCTTCTTGAATGATGGCCTTGAAGGAATTCCGGGAGCTCTCCGTCAGTTTATCAATAAAATCTTGTAATTTATTGTAATTTGTGTAGTCATATTTCACCGTGAGCGCCTCGTAATTGGCGATTTGAAACTGTAAGGCATAGGTGCAGGACAATCTCGGTGCCGGGAATGCCGAGGATATCGAGCGAGATGGTGATCGCTTTCAGCTATCCCTGGGCTAGCTGAGGGAACCCCCACTCTCTTTTTTGACTTGCGAGAGAAGTCCCAGACCGTTTCTTCAAAGTCGAAGGCTGAGGGGAAGACTCACGCCCGCTGGACGAATGGGGTCGGGAAGTCACATCCGTGAAGAGGATTTTCTGGCGGAGATTCCTTACCGGATCTCAGTCGCAGCTGCTGGCAGAGGGGACACTTTTGTTGGATATGGACATTGCTGAGGCAGTGAATGCACTGGGAGTGCTTGTCCACGACCAGAATCACCGCGCTGCAAGTGCGACATTTCTTGAAACCTGGAGAGCTGGGCATACCTTTGTCCAGGTATCTCTCCCCCACCCGAGGTTGACACAAGAACAAAGTGTTTTCTTTCTTCATTTTGTTGTGTTTTTGTTTTGTTTTTTAAGACAGCCAAATAAAAGTCAAAAAAAGGCTACGGGTTTCTAAAAGCTAAAGATTAACAAGTGAAAAGTAGAGTTAATGATCCGCTAATGGACAGCTAAGGGCTCCAACTCTAACCAGGGGGGGTTCAGAAGGAACGGAGGATGCCCTGGCTAGCCTCCTTGTGGCAAAGCACAAGGAGAGACAACGTGTGTGCGGGCCTAACAGACACTACTACCAAAGTTCTCCAATCAGCAGTGCAGGGACGCAAACACCTACAGCGAAGCACACATGGGGACACTACTCGAAGGAGGAACAGTTTCCATAAGAAGAGAGACTAAAAAGCCTGGGACCAATCAGCTTGGAAAAGAGGTTACAAAGGGGGGGTGGGAGGGGAAGAGATATAATTCAGGTCTATAAAATCATGAACGGTGTGGAGAAAGTGAACTAAGAATGTATTTACTCCTTCACATAACACAAGAACCAGGGTCACCCAATGATAAAACAAACAAAAGTACTTCTTCACACAATGCACAGTCAACCAATGGAACTTGTTGCCAGGGAGATGATGTGATGGCAAAAACCTCACTGAGGTTCAAAAAAATATAAGATATGTTCATGGATAACAGGTCCATCAATGGATATTAGCCAATATGGTCAGGGATGCAACCCCTGGCTCCTCATGTCCCTGGCCTCTGACTGCCAGAAGCTGGGAGTGGAGGACAGGGGATGGATCACTCAATGATTGCATGTTCTATTCATTCCCTCTGAAGCACCTGGCATTGGCCACTGTCAGAAGACAGGATACTGGACTAGATGAACCATTGGTCTGACCCAGTACGGCTGTTCTTGATCTCACCTGCAGAAGGGGAGTGTGAACATGTGACACTACATGAGGAAGCCTTCGCCATTCGCGAATGGCTAAACTGCTGGCCATTTCTACCAAGCGCTCAATGAAGTTAAGCTGCTGTTCTTCAGGATGGCAGATTGCTAGATATCCTCTGTACATGTTGACTTTCCATGCCATCTCTTTTGGACAACTCAGCTCCACCTAATGGTAAAACAGAAAATTAGGTACGAAACACCACAAGAAAATCTGAAAGCAAAAAGAAACCTTAAATGGACATACAACTTGATTTTTAAACTTGATTTTTTTTTAAATGGACTAATTTCTAGAAATTCCAGTTTCTGAAAGAGAATGCTTTAAATAGTATTTCCTGAAACTAAAATCTCTAATCTGTGGGATTTTCTGTTCGCCTGTTGATATTCATGTCTTCTCAGCAACATAAATTGACTTTACATGTGAACATATTGCACAGATACTAGACTGCCTAGCTGTCCTGTACATCATTAAGTTTTTAGGAGAATAAGTAAATGACAATTTTTTTTAAAACGATCTAGCACTAATTATATGTTTATGTCAAAACAGTATCTGCATACAGGGACTCGGTCAAAAAGTGACTGTTACTTAAAATGATCGAGGAATAAATTTTAAGCTATTTTCAGAGACTTCCTGAAACACAGGAGTGGCAAAAATATGACAACTAGAAGAATCAAAGCACAATTTAGCCATAGTATGTAAATGTTTTGCAACAAATGTACTGAAAGGTTGATTATTGCATACATTTGAGAAGATCTGACTAAATAAAGAGTGTAAATTTAAATTAGCTCACAAATATTTGCAAACACTCATTAGCATTCAGAGCAGAGAGTAAAGGCCTGATTCTGTATACCTTGAGCACTCAATTCTCCCAGTGCAGCCCCCCTTTGTATTCATGTGCTGCATAGGAATTCCAGCTACGTTGGCTTTGTTCTATTTTCATTAGCTTAAAAATATCAAAGGAATCACTTTCATTTGTTAAAGTAATGTATCAATTACTTTAAATCTTGCTTCAGTTTATCCGCAACTAGCTTTTAAGCCTGAGCTTGTAAAGAGGAACCGTCAGGTAGCAACCCTACACTTATAGAATGAAAATCATCATTTTTTTTTATTACATGATACACTGGATCATTAAACACAATGGCAATGTGAGCAAATGGAAATGAGTCTTGGGTCCTATATCAAGGGCCACTTGTTATTTTAATACCTCAACTTTAATAGGTAGATTATTAAAACGGTTTCACAAAGATTTAGGAAAACTGATATATAGCTGCCATCTTTTCTGATCGCTCCCTATGGATCAAGAGTTAAATTGCATAAACTAATACATTTAATATAAGCTGTTCAAAGTCAGATTCAGTAACATCAGCATAAAAGAGTATCAATAAAATGAAACCAGTAAGTCTATCAGCAGATAAGTAATTATTCTTTCACATCCAGCTATTTATGAATACATGTTTCCTGACACCATTACATGGATCTGTCTAAAGCCACAGAAGCTCAATTTATAGCTTCAGTATGTTCTCTTTAGTCCATTAGTAAATACCCCATTACTGAAAATATCTCATTCACACAACTCCAGCTAAAACATATCTGCAGTTGCTGGTGGTTGTCACTTCTACTTAAACTGAAAGCCATCAGAAGTAGAACCTGTCAGACATGATCAATTCACTCAGCTACAACTCAAGGCTTAAAATCTACTGTACAACATTTTCTTTACTTTTACAGCTGTAGAAAGCTTACCACAAAAATGTTCTTAAAAGTTCTGTGTAATTATTCAAGAACTTACGCATACTTGAATAGGACAGAATACATTATTGATTTAAAAATTGAAACAAAAAAACTAATATAAATTAAAATTATATATTGAAAACCTATAATTTGCTCTTTTTGGACAGATAACTGTTTAATCACTAAGTGACAAAACTGCTAGTTAAGCCAAATATTCAATTCTAGTCATCAGTAGTGTTATCAGAAATTTCAATTTCTAACAATGATACAGCCTGACCAGCTCAATTTTGGGTCCTATCAAAGGACAAACACAGTACTTCATTCATAAAGTAATCTTTACAATTTTCACGCTTAGCCCCTGAAGTAATACATACTTATTGCATCTCCCTCTTCTATGTCTGAGTGAGGAAAAAGAATTATAGAAGAATTAACAGATGTTCTACACTAAAAAAAAACCCTTGAGAAACTGTATTTTTCCCAAAAATTGATGTAGAATTCAGATACATTTTGTATATATTAAGAAACATATAATGCAGTGTATTTATCGTGCAAGAATAAACAAACAATCACCATGAAGGAGGGTTTTGGGATACAGGAAATTGCTCCTGCAAGTTACTGAAGTCAACTGGAGTTAAGGATATTCAGCAACTTGAAGAAACAGGCTCATTTTTTGCAACTATTTGGACATTTAGAGAAATAAAGTCACTAGGTGCATGAACTATTTGCAGATAGTAAATAGTTTCTGGTTAGTGTGTGCTGGTTTCAGAAACTGAACAGATTTTTCAAAATTAGTATTTATTTAAGTATTGCTGTAGTGGTGTTAGTCCCAAGATAACAGAGACAAGGCCAGTGAGGTAATATCTTTTATTGAACTAACTTCTGTTGGTGAGAGAGACAAGCTTTCGAGCTTACACACAGGTCTTGTCCAAGCTTGAAAGCTTGTCTCTCACTATCAGAAGTTAGTTCAATAAAAGATATTACATAAATAGAGACAAGCTAGGTGAGGTAAGTGAGGGACTAATTGCTTTTCTAAATCCATATATGGGATAAGAAGGTGCTGTGCAAGCTTCTATGGGGCTCTCCCAACGCCACTGAATCTTGAAATGCAGTAAGGTTTGCTATTCCGGTCCTGTCTTTTATGCAAAGAGAAACAATCAAGTCACATTATATTGTGACTGTGTGATGCAGACCAGCAAACTCCTTTCAATTCATGACTTAATGCACTAGCCTCTCACCTTGATGATCTCGGTTCAATATCTGGCTTAATGTCCCACACCAACAAAGTCCTAAGCGAAACAAATCTGCTTGGCATTAAAGAATTGTCTTTTTCTCAAAATGAAAAAGGCTTTCAACTTACTTTTATAAAATATATGAACAGTATTTCAAATTCAAAGTAAAAAGGATTCAATAATTATTACAGAAATGCATTTGTGCAAATATACCAGAAAAATGTACTTGTAGCCACATCAATTCTGTAATTCTTTCCAAGTGGTCTAAGTCTGTATATGCTGAAGTTTTTAAGTAACCTTACAAGGAACTACACCCATCTGTTGCATAACACAGATGGACTCTTAATAAAGGTGACATTTAGCATATACTAGGAGCCTTAGGGATGTAGCTTTAAAACCAGAGGTTGCCTAATAAGGGTGATTTCTTGTACATGCTTCAATGTACTTCACTTTTTATATTAGGACACAAAGAGTATTTAAAAATTCCTCAAAGTTTTCTCTCAAGTGAAAGTATCTACCTACTTTTGCACTATTTCTTCACAGAGGAGCAACTTTTAAAAAAAATAATGTCTAGCAGCCATTTAGCTGTATAAAAATCGGTCAAAATCTATATTGCCAACTTCTGAATGCCTTGAAAAAACAACACTTCTTTAAATATGTTTGCTATATACAACACGCCTCCTGCCTTTTGACTGCTCTACAACAGTCAAAACTTTACAAAATATTCATTAATCAAGCATATGGATCGCAAAGACCACAATCTCTTGAGTGGAACCTAGAAAAGGACTAGAGGAAGGTTAAGTGGTCTTCAAGTGCATGTTGTTCAGCAAAATGGATTATAACCAGAACACAATGAACTCTAATGAATCAGGAAGGTCAATAGCAGGCAGCTGCAAACCAAACATTTTACAAATTACTAAGTGAAAAATAAGACTACTGCACTCTCCTTACATACCCGGTTCCTTGTCTCCAAACAAAGAAACAGTATCTGTGCCACTTAATGAATTTAGAATATCTGAGGGGAGGAGGTAGTATATATGTACTGTAGGCTTCTAAAGGTCACATGTTTAAAATAAGCCTCACATTAAACTACAAGAGCTGATTCAAAACCTGTTATCTCCAATGCATTAAACACATTTTGAACCTACAATCTGAAGACTTGTTTGATTTAAAAATCTTGGCACATCAGACATTTTGAAGCTTATCTGCAGTGACATCTGAAAGGTATAAGATGAGCTCATTACAGTAGCTCATACCAGTAATACTAACTCGACGAAGTCATACCATGCTTTCTACCCCAGGTTACTATTACCAGAAGTTTGTCAATTGGTGATAATTACTTCCAGGACAAAAATTACAAGTCTCAGGATAGGGATGATTTAAATAATCTGAAAAAAATTGTTCAGGCATTCTGCTTCTTTCCCCACCCAACTATTACGCCCTTCCCACCTCAACTCCCTGCCTGGTCTCCTTGCTCAGCCAGTCCAGTTCACCCTTCCAAGCTCCTCATCCATTCTTTCTTTCCTCTCACCTCCCACTGGCTCCCCAGACCTCTCCTCAAAACTCAGTCTCTCCCCTGGCCCCTAGCTCCTTATCTGAGTCTCTTTGCTCAGACAGTCCAAGTTCTCCCCCAATATCCTAGCTCCTTGTCAGATCAGTTGCCGATACACCCATTCCCCACCACACTGGTTCGTAGTCACAGTCTTCTTGTCCAGCCAGTCCCAGGTCTTCCCCCTATCCCCACAGCTCCTCATTCAAATCTCATTATCCTCCCCAGCCAACTGGCTCCCACTCTCCCCCTGTGACATTTCCCCATCTTCCTCATCTACCCATGACTCAGAGTCCTGTCCTCCGTGCCCATCCAGTCCCAGTCTTACCAGACTCCTTGTGCTAATATATACTTCTTTGACACCCCCCCCCCACCCCCAGTCTGGCTTTTGTCCCCTCTGCATTTGAATCAGATGGCTTTCTCCTTCATGCTGTCTGGGTGCCAGCAGGGGGTTCACTGAGAGCACAGGATAGGCTCCCTGCTCTCAGTTACTGTGCCCAACCCCACTCCAGCCCAGAGTAGATGGGAGCAGCAATACTCAGACCTCACTGGTTCAGGAGCCAAATTAGTGATCAGCATTACCCAAAAAAGCCTTATATAAAAATAAATACATACATACATAATACTTAGTCATTTTGCTGTGAGATTTTTATTTTATTTTGTATTTAATTTAATTTTTTAATATATATAAAATAAAATTCTCACAGCAAAATGACTGGCCAATTATTATTATTTTATCAACTGCAATTAGTTAACAATATAGTAAACCCTTCCTGATTGGTTAATAATTAAATCACATACTCTTAATATGTGCTGCAAAGAGCTGCAGGAGACACATTAAAGAGCCACTCGCAACTTGCGAGCCTCAGTCTGAGTAACACTGCATTAGAGGGACAATCATCTTCATTCCTGTAGCCCTGGGCTGAAGTAGCTCAGTCACCATCAGGGGATGGCACATGTGCAGTCGGGCCAGTTCTAGGATCTGGGAGAGGTTCAGGCATACTCAGTGAGACTCTTCAGATATTTTAGCTGTAATGCACTAGCAATTCTCTACGAAGCACATGCAAACTGCAATATAACTTGGCCACATTTGGATGGATTTTTACAAGGATGGCAAAAGGCACATCCCTGACACAAAGGGCACTCCCTGTCAAATTTGAAGTCCCTGTTCCAAAGTATGGGGATAGTAGACCATTTCAAAGAAGATGTCTCAAACATTTAACACGGGCAAAACAATGTATTTTTTCCCCTAGCCCCGGTCTCAGAAACAGCTGAACCTTTTTAGGAGGAAATTAAAAATCACCCTGTGACAGACATCCAGCATGGAAAATTATACCCTAAATGGTTAAAGACTAGCAAAGTTATAAACAACTGAAAACAGGGTCTTATAATGGGAAGTGTCAGGCAACCTTAATAATAGGTGGTGCTAGCGGCCCTGCCTATAATATGGTTATTTAAAATGCAGTTTTAAAGTTTAGTGGATTTGCTGTAAAAAGCAATATTTGAGACTCATTCTGAAATAAAATTAAGTAGACTAAAAAAAAAGCCAAATAAAAGAAGAAACCCAACAGTTACTTCAGAGGTCTTTTATAATTTGACCAGAAAGTGGAAGAATATTAACACGGGAAGCAGTCCTCCTCCAATAGGTCACACTGTATAAATATCTCTTCCGAAAGCCATTGCAGAGAAATAAAATTTAAGAAAAATTAGAACATGTATTTGCCAAGCATATAATTGACATATTGCAATCACAGCATATAAACAGCCTGCAGCCTCAGTTTGCAATGCTTGTTTCACTAAAATAATATCTGCTGGCATTATCAACAGCCTGTGATGACAACAAGTACACTCCAAATCTCAGGCATTCAGTATTTAAACCTAGCAAATAAAATTTCATGTCTGTCTTACTCAGTTCTCTCTTTCAAAGACCTAGTACGAGTCTGCCAAACCTACCTACCAGCATATTAATGACAAATGGAGGCAGAGGGAGAGACATGTTACTTTTGTTGAAGTAGCTTGTGCATTAATAATAATTATTGCAGTTTTATTTGAAACAATGTGGTCTACACTACAATATATCAACGTTTTAGGTTTTCAGCATTATGCCCTGAGGTTGCTTTTGAATTCTACTGCTGCAAGTTTAACAGGGTGGATCTGGGTGGGGGAAAGAATACTGCAGTTCTGTGGCATACTCCCTATTTCCCCAAAAACCTTGCACCATAACTCCACAGGGCTGGAGCTCCACGGTTGTGGGAAGGAGGCAAGTCCAGGTAAAACTAGGGGATGCTTACTTTCCATGATCTCATTTTCCCCTCCACAATCTCATATTTTAGCAGAATGAAGACTGGCAATATAAAAACCTCAAGCCCTCCCTGGATATCCTAGAATTTAACTATGTCCCTGACAATCTTGGAATATCAGAACACATGGAAGTAAGCATCCCACTGCCTACAAAGGGTTGATTAAGGGAAACCAAAATTTATCCAGACAGTTTCCTGGTGTATGCAGGTTTTCCTATGTAGGTGTCAATCTGGGCCTTTGCACACCCTAACAGCCTTGCAAAACTATACATAGTAAATGGTTGTGGAAGCAGTAATGTTAATTATAAGACACTGAAGGAAAGGGCCTGGTGTTGTCATGCTCTATCACTTAAAATCAAAGCATCTAAACTTACATTAACACTGCAGACAGAGGGCTTTTCCATTTAAAAACTGGGACTTTAGTTACAATCTATCCATCCACAGAAGGTACAACAGTTTGATTTTCATATCACCATCCCACGTTTCCCGGAACAAACCGTAAAGGGATAGACAAAAATCTATTTCCCCCATCCCTATCTTACTCTTACCATCTTACATCACACAAACCCACAAGTTTTGATTTGATGTTTAGGGTCCCCCCCCCCGATATGTTTTTTATGCAGCACTGTAAATGCTTCTGCAAGCTTCCCAATAAATCACTACTGGCACCAGCATGTTCACCAATCAGCCACTTGGTGCTTTTTAATAATTTGACACCATGTCTCAACCTTCACCCACCCTGGTGATTGCTACCCTGTTATGAAATATCAATTCTGAATTATAAGGAAGCTTTGTATAGAGACAGAAAGACGAGGGGGAAATAAGAAGGAAAGACCCAAGTTAGCCTGTTGAAACAATATGCTCTGGTTGCCAAAATACCCAGCTGTACACTACATAGAAGAAAATCCCCAAAGAGGAGTTTACTGCTTCTGTGAAATGAGTTGTAATGCTGACTTTGAAGAAACACAATCAGCACAATGAACAATGAAACAAAAAGTTATCTCTGCAAATTCTCAAAAATATTCACCTGCACCAGTGCCTCCTTCATAGCAGTCCAGTTTGAGACTCTCCATGCACATTCAAGTACCAGATAGGGATTTATATGGCCCTTTGACTGGCCATACTCTGTCAAAGGTTCCCACTGGTTCAACTCTTTTGAGCAGCTATGAAAATGAAAACACGGTGTTAGCAGGAGTTATTTAAAAGTTACTTTAAGCATTTCATATCAGGAGAGCATCTGCATTCATGAATGTTTAAAAAATGCTTAGAAGGCATTGCAATGGTTGTAAATAGACTGCAGGATTGAAAATAAACAAAAACAATAATATAAAAGTGTATGAAGAGGGGGAACTGCACTTTCATGTGACCCAGATCCCAATATTAAATGGGAAAACAAATTCCATGTGAAATCTGTTTCCACAAACCGCAAATTATACTTTTGCAATGATTTATGTATAGCCGTTTCGAAGTCTGTTAAAGGAGTAGCAATATAATATTTTATTCCCCTAAGTTGCTCTGTTTCTTAAATGTGCTGGGCTTAGTTTATTTTAGTAATCAATGTTTTAAATTACTAGAATACTTTTATCTTGCTTTATAACAACATCGTTCTGCTCCAATTTTAAAATCTTACCGAATCCAATGGTCTTCCCAGAGTTGATACTCAGGGAAGATAGCAGGGGAGGCATTATTTCGTTCATGTTCCTTTTTGGCTTTTTCCATTGCTTTTTCGTATGTTTCTTGTGCCTTTAAAATAAAGAAAGAAAGCACTTCATTTTAGATTTATATCTGCTCTAAACATATATCTGATTGCATTTCATTAAGATTTTTTTTTGAAGACACATACATGATTTAAAAACTCTTTAAATACCTCTATTATCAGACCCTATAATAAATTAGGACGGTTAACTTATTTTCTTATTTACAATTTTATGCTTCTTAGTCAAATTAATGATGTACTGCAGGAAACTAGTTTTGGCTATATTCAAACATATCTTATCAATGTACCATGGAGTCTTAAATTAATATTTCATACAGAAGAAGTTTTATTTGAGACATTATCCTCAACTCAAATGAATTTTTCTTTTTGTTCTTATTAATAACAAAGTACACATTTTGTGGGCTTTTAGTATGCTTATACTGATAGTTAATCTATATAAAGCAAAGTTTAATAATGTGCACTGTGACAAAGTTCCTCCTCCATCATGTTGGATCCTGCGCTTATTGATGGATTTTCTTGCTTCAGAGATTCACCATATGGGTTGGGGAACAGCCCAGAGACCTTCCCCTCTGGAAGAACCGACAGTCCAGGTCAATTGGGAGGTTTGGGGGGAACCCGGGCCCGCCCTCTACTCCGGGTTCCAGCGCAAGGCCCTGTGGCCTGCAGCTGTCTATAGTGCCTCCTGTAACAGCTGCATGACAGCTACAACTCCCTGGGCTACTTCCCCATGGCCTCCTCCAAACACCTTCCTTATTCTCACCACAGGACCTTCCTCCTGGTGTCTGATAACGCTTGTGCTCCTCAGTCCTCCAGCAGCACACCCTCTCACTCTCAGCTCCTTGCGCCTCTTGCTCCCAGCTCCTCACACTCGCACCACAAACTGAAGTGACCTTTTTAAAGGTGCCCTGAATAGCCTGCCTTAATTGATTCTAGAAGCTTCTTAATTGGCCCCAGGTGTCCTAATTAGCCTGCCTGCCTTAACTGGTTCTAGCAGGTTCCTGATTACTCTAGTGCAGCCCCTGCTCTGGTCACTCAGGGAACAGAAAACTACTCATCCAGTGACCAGTATATTTGCCCTCTACCAGACTCCTGTACCCCACTGGTCTGGGTCTGTGACAGCATATATTGTGCAAATATTACCTGTTCAAAAAAGCCATGTTGTTCATAAGCAATAGCAGTTGCTGTCTCTGGAAATTTACAGCGTTTTTGCCATAGTCCAGCCCACATATCCTCCTCTTGTAACAGAGAGTAAAGCTCAGCTAGGGAATCCAGTATTTCCTAAAAAAACATAGCAAATAACCAAGCACATTCTTCTAAGGTCAAAATGTTGCTATAATTTTTTTTGTGATCAATTTTTTTATTAAGTAAATGCCTTACACATGAAAGCATGTTAGTTGGCGTATTTTAAAGTAAAGCATATGATAAAAACCACACAACATACGGTAAGAAAGACATAAAAGTAACAATTAAGTTCTAAATATGACATTTTTAAATTTTATGTCTAGACCTCCACTGTATGATCACTCTTTGAAAACCCAGGAAGTAAGTGGTCCATTATCACTGGATATATAAAAAATTAACAATGCACCATATTACAATTCAGCTTCTTTCAAAACTTGCTCATGTGTTGACCTGGTTTGTCTCCACTAGCATATTAGGTCTTTTTATGGTAATTATCATGATATCCACACACTTTAGCAGCCAGTGTGGACAGATACTTTCATGTTTAACTTTGTGTAACTGGTTATGGTCACCCTAGGTCGTCCCTGCCTTTAGTAGGCTATCATAATTTAATTAATGTTATTCCTTACCTGTTGAGGAGGGGTTATGCTTTCCTGCTCATAAAATTCGGTTGTCTGTTTAGGTTTAATCTGAAGACTCAATCCTTTTTCAAAGGCTTGATGTTCCAGCATCAATGTGGAACGGAACCACAGGTTGTGAGTTTTACCCAAGTACTTAAGCACACAGGGCCTGATGGGAATGGGAGGAACACACTGTGACATTGCTTCCACAAAACAGTTTAGTGCACTCGGCTGGCAGTCTCGCTGCACTTGGTGGCTACCACTGCATAAGAAAGGGCTTATTTCACCTGCAAGAGCCTGGAATTAAAACAACAGAAACAGTGATATCATTCAGACTATTCCAACACTTAGGTCATATTTAAAGTCTTACTAATACCATATAGATGAGGGAATTTTCATAGAGTAGTTAAAACATGAAAAGATTAATTCCCTTTGAAATCTGAAGGGGCCAATTTCTTTCAAAAGCAACCAGTATTAAGACATATAGCTGGAGGAAACACTAGAAATGGATTATTTTTAAAGTGAGGGAACAAGTAATTATGGCAGAAAATTACAATCTACTGAAACACCAGCTACTACCAAAAAGACACAAAAAGGATTCTCACATGCTGCTGTCTATCAGATAAGATTTTCCACAATCGGGAGAAAAGTTGGATCCAAGTTTTCTCTGCTAACGGTGTAGAGATATGACACAACTGAACAAAGGCACTTAATAACGCTCCAGTCTAGAAATAAAGAGAAACAATTAGGGATGTAAAGGGAAAAAAAAAAAAAAGACCTTTCAATCAATTTGCACCATGGAAGAATTACTGTATGATACAGTCCAGCAGCTAAGCTTCCCCAGGATGTGTGCAAGCAGTTACATTATTTGTTTTCCCAAGTGTTCCATAACTAATACAATTTTTCAAAATTTCCCTTAGGTGGAAAGAGAAAACTACTGTGAAATAAATGTTATCATATTTCCATGTTTATTAAGACAACAACTCATGACTATAATAGCTACAAATAAAAAAAGTAAGACGCTCTCAAGGAAGAGAAGGGAAAAGGTGACTAATGGGGTTGCTGACATTTGGTGGTAAGACAAAACAAGCAGGTTAATTGGCTAGATCTACTGATGTTTTCAGAGGATCACAAAATAGCGCTCATCTAACAATTAGCTTCTTATGAATTATTAAAAAACCATGCTGTTTATAATCTGTTACCACGCTTTACTAATTGATTTAATCCTGTCTTGTGTTTTCGGGGCAGCAGTTTTCTTATCTAAATGCAACAGATATTTAGTTCAATTCTAAATGCAATAGGTGTATCTGGCAAAACCTTAATTTATGTGTACTGAAGTTAGGATCCCAATCACCTGATTTCACCCACTCAAAGGCAGGGTTTTCCAGATGCTCTGTGTTTACCCACATTTGGCCCTTAAGACTTAGTACCAGCATGATAGTATATAATTTCCAGTGACAAAAGTAACTGGAAAAACAATTAGCTACTTTTCAAATTGTCAGTATAACTAAGCAGTTCTCACTGTATTCCTTAATGAAGACACTCACTCAGCTTGGTTAACCTCAGGATTTTGGAGGTTAATCGGGACCTTACTAGTGCTTGCAAAAGTTCAAGACTGTTGAGGTGGTGAGAGCAATCAGCACCACAAGTACCACAGGAGCAGCAGTGGCAGCCATGAAAGTGACATCAAATATATTAGCAATGCGCTAGGAACAGGTAAAACAGGCTGCAAAGATTACCCCTCTTGAATCTCTGAGCCCTATTGTTTTCAGAACTTGTGCAAAGTGAAGATGATGCTTTTTTTTTTTCCCCCAAATGGAGGAGAGAAATATGATGGAATAGGTGTAGGATGGAGTTAGATGCTGGGGGAGAGGACCAGGAGAAAGCCAAATGTAAAAGTCGGTAGGCTCTAGTTTTCAAAAGGCTTATGAAATATACAGTATTAGCATAAAATAAAATGAACAGTGGAACCAAAGAAACAAAAAAGAATTCGTGTGCGCCAGTTTTGAGATTTCAGCAAAGGTTTTCATGCTATGCGACCAATAACCTGTACCAACCTTCACTTCTCGAAGAGAGTCAAGAAACTTGTCATGTCTGTTGGTCAACATGTGTAGCTGGTTGCCTATGTCTTTCTCAGAAAGTTCTTTGGTTTTAGGTGTACTCGTCTGATCTCCTGGAGCCAATTCAATGTCAATCTCCACATCCTACACAAAAGTAAGGCCAATTAGAATGCTGATACTTTCAATAATTATCACCACTTCATTTCTGTACACATACAAAACAAATATGGTACTCATTATTTCAGCCCTTGTTACCTATTTTTGTAATTTTTTTTTAGGATTTGAAAATTTAATTCCCACTGTTAAGGGAGAAAGAAAGGGCCAAAGCAGTCACCTAGAATAGACGGAAGATTAAAAAAAGATGAATTAACACGGCTTCACAGAGCTAGTAAGTCAAATGGTAGTAAACCATTGTCTAAAATGTAATTACAATTACACCTCTATCCCGAAAGAACGCAACCCGATAGAACACGAATTCGGATATAATGCGGTAAAGCAGTGGGGAGCCCCGAGCCCCACTGCCAGAGCTCCGGCAGTGATTTAAAGGGACCGGGGCTCCCCACAGCAGCTGGAGCACTGGGCCCTTTAAATCACCCCCAGGGAAGCTGGTCCAGTCCAGCACGCCGTACCGGACCGAACCCGATATAACGCAGTCTCACCTATAAGGCGGCGAGATTTTTTTTGGCTCCTGAGGACCACGTTATATCGGGGTAGAGGTGTACATCTATTTAACTTCATTATTCGTTTACACCAGGTGTGCTGCTATAGTCACTGCACTTCACTTTACACACATGTATAGCAATTCCGACTAGCATTAAGATGTGTCCCATAAACTGTGCTTGGTGAGACATCATCATCTGCTGTAAAATAAAAATAAAATGTTACCTCTTCTTTGGATTCGCTGTTTTCTCTTTCTCGGGGCTCTTGTTTGACATGGGTTACCATAGCAAATGCTGCCCGATCGTGACTGTCTGCAAGGTTGATTACATTAGTGATAGATGGAAGCATGGCTCCCTGACAGCTTGTGCCAATTGTAGTATTTCTTTCACACACTGCCAACAGGAGCTAAGAAATTAAAAAACAAGGCAAAGATTTTGACCCATTGTGTGTGATGTATTTAAGAACACATGTCCTTGATTTATTTTGTATTGCACCTTTTTTCCTTGTCAGTAGAGGACTCAGTCCTTCTCAAATCAACAGTGAACGGGGGGGAAGAGGAGGGGGGGGGGGACACACACTATGTTTAACAGCTTGAATTTCCCTTTACAAATTGAGTTTGGATGTCAGGCTGGCCTGAATGAGTCAGAATTTTATCTACTTCTCATCAGAGCAATTATTTCTACCAACTGGTTCATGAGCAGTTGTTGTTGTGTTTGAGATATCCCCCACCCTCCCTGTGTTTCTGAAACAGGAACAAATTCAAACAAATCTTAAAAGAACAAAGATTTAGACTGAACAGACCAACAGGAAACGCAATTACATTCTCTGCTTATATGTTCAAGTACAAAAGGGTCAATAAGGAAATTAAGATAGCAACTGCCTAGCAGTTGGAGAAAACTGGATAGTGAGAGTCTGGGACATGGACATTTGGTCATTAATCTGCACCTCTACTGGCAGTATCAGAAGGGCCAAAGATTGAATGGGCATGGAGTATCTTATCTTTGCTAGATGTGACCCTTCTAGGTCAGAGCTGAGGTGCCACACATATTCAGAGAACAAAGTGGACTTCCATCTTCAGCTCATCATCTTCTGTCACTGATATGTGGTGGGTTATTGTGCCTTTGAGGTTGCCATTTGATTATAGCTAACAGGAAATGTATTGCCATACGTTAGGACAGTAAGATTAGAGACCCCATAAGGACACATAGGGAACAGGAGTTTTCTACATCTAAGCATCATATTTTTATGGAATTTTTTTTTATTTAGTGTCTCAATCTACATAATATATACAATTTTCCACTAAAATACATGGCTTACCTAAAAAGAGATGTAGGAGATTCCCGCTGTTCCTTGTCATCCTGAAAGCTGCTCTGATCTTTCTCATATGAAGTTAATAAAATGACTGCTTTGTGCTTGGATATTTTATACTCAGATTTTGATATACAGGTCATTTCAAAGAAATTGGTGATTTACTTATGTTTTGTTTTAGAGAAAAAGATCAGAAACCAGGTTTCACACCACAGCAATCCCCCTTTAAAATCTCTCTCAGCAACAGTTCTGACACTCCATTCTGATCTGTCTTTTAGGATTCAATCTGTCAAAAAGATTCCTCCTCCAGTCATTTTTTGCTTGTAAGTCATTTTTTGCTTAAAGAAATTCTGAGCACTGACTAGGCTTTTCTCAGATAAACTGAAGCCTTAAAGCTTTAAAATACAGCCACTGGAGTCACTGTCAACTGGATTCAAGCACATGGATGCAGAGATTTCCCAGGCATCAGCTTTTCAATATTTAAAAGCTTAGTACTTGTTTTAAAATGTTCTGAGCATCTAAAATGGTACCCTCGATATGGGGAGTTTTACAGGGCTATATCACTTTTCAAGATACACACAATACATCTACACATTCATAAGGGAAAAGAGGAGCAAATATCATTTCTAAAATTACATTCACGGTTCTCATAAAAAATGGTTTTCCTACCTCAATGCACTGCTTGATCCAAAAGTGGTTTCCCATAGCTTCCCAGTTTTGAGAACAAGTTACATAAAGTAGGCGTTCGTAGACACGACGCTTCATGGAATTGTCAAAGACCTCAAAAAATTTGGCTCGGATGAGCGGCTGAGCACAACGCAGCCCCGAAAGGAATGCAGGTTCAAGTTTAGCAGTGAGCTCGCTTCCAGAAAGATTCTCATCCCTAGGAAGAACACATAAGCAATTGATAATACACAGGCGTTTGAGAGTGTCACCTATTTATTTAGCCAGAGAATATTTTCTTTTGTTATACCAATTTCTGGAAGATGTTAATATCTAGAGTGAAGTGTGGCTTTGTCTACTACCAAAAAAAGCATAAGTTTCTGTGACATATCAAAAGTCCCTTGAGAACATCTCACATGGAGTCAAATCACAAGAACAAATACCACAATGGCCAAGAGACCCACCATGTCCAATGGAGGTCACTGTTTATCTCTCTGGATTAGCTCTGCAGCAAACCTTTCTACAAGCTTAATGCCATAGGGCTCAAATGAGTAATGCAACGTTTCAATGGTTTCTCTATGAGTCCATTGTCCAGATTGAGCAAAGTGGAATTTTGGGTGGTGGAATCACTCCTGCGCCACGAAGGTTATGCAAACTGCTTTTAGAACATCTTACACTCAAACTAGAAGTTCATGTGTATACAATGCTAATCACTGTAGACAATATTGTTAGCCAGGTGCCATATATGCAGGGGCCTAAGTGCACACTTCTATTGTGGACAAGGCAACCTCTGATTTGCACTGGTGGAGGTTATTTCTGCTTGAAATACCCAGGTAAGCTGCACTGACGCAAACTGAAGTTTGCCTTGTCTACAACTAAGGGTTTGCACAATTGCTGCTACTCTGCGAGCTGGCTCTGAATGGCTGAAAACAAGGCATATGTTTAAAGTACAAAATTCCTTAGTGGCCATTATAACTTACTAGAAGTGCACACCTATCTTGTGGTGAGGCAATTATTGTCCATGTTTTTCTATACAGGGCTAGAAGACTCAAGTGTGGCTATCTAAGTAACTAGAAAAATATTCATTACAATAAGCTTCCAGGAGAAAAGCTTCATACAAAGGGGAAAGGAGGGACACTGCAATAGCAGTCAATACTATCTCTACATCACGATTAACTATGAAGATGCCACAGCCCCCTTTTTTTTTTTTGCTTGGAGCAAGGGCTGTAAAAAGATTTTGTATCTGAAGATCTAATGTGAATATGTAAATATGTTCACTCCAGTCTCAGTGAAATGAACTGATTGTGCATTTTACAACAAATCTAGTATAGCCCTAAAAGATGGATGGCATGTTATAAAGGTCATGTATGGTACAAATTATGAACCAATAAGCTGCAATACTTGATTAATTGCTATAATTACCTATAGACATAGTTAACAAGGTCTAAGAACTGGGCATTTAATTCAAGGTCTTCTGGAAAACGCTTTTCAATGTAGGTCATCATTTTCACTAGCAAAATGGACTTCTCCCGGAGAGTAGGTGTCTGTTAAAAAGAGACATGATTAATTTTCTCAATTCATCTTGAAACACAAGGAGAAATGGCATGTTCAAAAGTACATTTCAGCCATCTTCTACACCATTTTTTTCACTCCTACGCTACTGAAAAATGGCTTGACACAAGGTCATGCTTTCTAAAAGTAAAAAACCCCCAAAACGCTAAAGTATTTATAGTTCTAGCATAGATACTACACTGGAAATATAAATTAATGCTATGGATAAATAAAGCTATGGATGCCTAAAATCATTAAAAGATTAAAAAGTTTAATTGTGTAATAGCTAATGCCACTATATAAATCCATGGTACACCCGCACCTTGAATACTGCATACAGTTCTGATCACCCCATCTCAAAAAGATATTAGAACTGGAAGTAGTACAGAAAAGGGCAACAAAAATTATTAGGGGTATGGAACAGCTCCCACATGAGGAGATATTAAAAAGATTGGGGCAGTTCATATTAAAAAAGAGATGACTAATGGGGGAAGTCTAGATCATTGATGGTGTAGAGAAAGTGAATAAGCGTATCTAACCCTTCATCTTACACAAGAACTAGGGGTCACCCAATGACATTAATAGGTAGCCGGTTTACATCAAACATAAGGAAGTACTTATTAACACACCACCCAGTCAACCTGTGGAAACTGGGTTTAAAAAAGAATTATATGTTCATGGAGGAAAGATCCATCAATGGCCATTAGCCAAGATGGTCAGGGATGCAACCGTATACACTAGGTATCCCTAAATCTCTGACTGCCAGAAGCTGCGACTGGATGACAGGGGATGGAACATTCAATAAATTGCCCTGTTCTGCTAATTTTTTCTGAAGCATCTGAGACCAGCCACTGTTGGACAACAGGATACCAGGCTATATGGACCACTGGTCTGACCTAGTATGGACATTCTTAGGACTATAAATACTGTGACCAGCCAGTGGTCCAGAAAGGTGTAAAACATTTTTTTTAGGTTACGCTCCCATTGAACCATACTAGAGAGACGAGGTGGGTGAGGCAATATCTTTTATTGGACCAACTTCTGTTGGTGGGAGAGACAAGCTTTTGAGCCACACAGAACTCTTCTTCAGGTCTGGGAAAAGAACTCCCAGCATCACAGCAACGTGCAATGTGGAAGAGACTGTTTAGCCTAAGTATAGGGCCACCCAAATACCCAGAGAGAACCTGCCTCAATACAGAAATAACGCACACAGCCCTAGTTGTCACCTACTACCCGACACTGGAACCCATATGGGATATCAAACAACTAGAACCCATACTCGATGGGGGACCCCATCCTGAAACAAATCTTTCCTAAACTCCCACTTCTGGCCTTCAAACAACACTGCAACCTCTCCAAGCTCATCACCAGAAGCAAGCTCCCTACACACCAGGGCACACCAACTCAAAGCAACATCAGACCCTGCCAGAACATCAGATACAAAACCTACAGACATATCTCTGCTACAATGATCAACACCCCCTACGACACTCTTTTCAAGAGCCTATCCATGCCTATCACAAAAAACTGAGGCAAGAACAATGCGGGAAAACCCCCTACACTTAAGACAATAGCAATTATGCCTTGTGAAGTACATAAGAATAAAAGGTTTTGGGTCACTGCATGAGAAAAGCCCCACAGTACCCACACAACAATAGGCATAAAAATATGTACTCATCACACCACAGAAAGAAGATTTTCAACGGTCTAAAATTTTCAGCCTGTAAACTTAAAAATTTGAATCAGGATCTTAGCTTGAACTCACAACATTTTGGACATTATTCACTGCCAAATTATTTCAGAAATAAGATGTAGGTAAGTACACTGCATGATGTTATGGAAAGTGATATAATTGGTAAGATATAGCTTCACCTACAAATATTCCATCATCTTACTTTAACTGAAGCAACTTTACATGGCCCTAGAATACTGGCTTTTGGACACTTGAACCTTTGGCTTTAAAAAAAACATACATAGTTTTCTTAGCAAAGCACTATTTCACATGAAAGGGAAAATGTAGCCCATAATGTGCTGAGCATTCTTAACTTTATTTCTTCCTTGGGAACCCAGAGTGTTCACAACTTATAGACGGCTCTTAAAAATATGCAGACTTAGGTCCTTACAGAACCCTTTGTCAAACACTGAACAGAAAATGCAAGTTACAGGTTTTCATTATTTTTTGATTGGAATAAAGATTTTCACCTGATTTAACTTTTCAATTTACCTGATTGGCTGCCATTGGAGAATTGTTTTTCACCCACTCTTCCACTATTTTTACCACTGCACGAAGAATTTTAGCATCAGTAGATTTTTCAATGAGAGATGTTAGAATAGCTTGGATAAAATTTTTCCTCATCTCCATGCTCATCACTGCAAGACGAGTTTTCACAAGATCCAAGCTCAGCATTACCAGTTCACTTGTACCTGCTATGGATAGAAGTGCATAAATTTTATTCATCGGTCATTTCATATGCCAGAAAAAATGGTTTCAGTGTGATCTGCACAGTAGAAGCTTCAAGTTCTAACTTTGCTAACAATCTGTGAAGCTGATAACAGCTAAATATCACCCCTTCTCTCAGGCAACAGATAGGCAAGCCAATGAACATGTTACGCAAGAAACATCTAATCACAGAAATGGAGGACTGGAAAGGCTCTCAAAAGGTAATCTAGTCCAGTCCCCTGAGTTGAGGTAGGACCAAGTAAACCTAGGGTTACCATCCGTCCATATTTCCCCGGACATGTGCGGCTTTTTTGTCTTTAAATAGCTGTCCGGAAAGAATTGTAATAAGGTAGAAAGGTCCGGGATTTCCCCCCATCCTTTCCATGCAGAGTGCGGCATGGCTGATAGGGTGGCTGGGCCCGATTGAGCCGCTCCCATTGGCCTCGAGCAGCCAGAGCCCCTCCCCCGCTCCCCCCTTCTCCTGCCTCAGCACTCTGTGGGGGAGGGGCTATGCACACGGCAGCGCGGCAGCCTGCTCTACGAGGCGTCAGTGGCTCGAGCGGCATGGTGGTAAGGGGAGTCCCGGGGGGCAGCCAGGGAGCAGGGAGAGGTTTCGATGAGTCGGGAGTTATGGGGGGGGGCTTTCAGGGGGCGGAAGTGTGGAGAGGGATCAGAGCAGTCAGGGGACAGGGGGGTTGGATGGGTCGGGGTTCTGTGGCGGGGCTGTCAGGGGGCAGGGGTGTGGAGAGGGATTGGGGCTGTCAGGGGACAGGCAGTGGTTGAATAGGCGTGGGAGTCCTGGGGATCTGGCAGGGTCGGGGGCGTGGATAGGAGTCAGAACAGTCAGGGGACAGGTAGGGAGTGGAGTCCTAGGGGGGCAGTTGGGGGGGGGGGGGGACAAGGACAAGGGAGGCTTAGCTAGGGGGTGGAGTCCCAGGGGTGGTTACGGGCAGGGGTCCCGGGAGGTGGCGATCAGGGGACAAGGAGTGGGGGGGGGGGTTGGATGTGTTGGGGGTTCAAGTAGGGGGGCAGGAAGTGGGAGGGAGTGGCTAGGGGGTGGGGTGGGGCGGGGCGAGTGTCCTCTTTTTTGAAAGTTCAAATATGGTAACCCTAAGTGAACCTAGACCATCGCTCACAGGTATTTGTCCAACCTGTTCTTTAAAAACCTCCAATGACAGGGTTTTCAGAACCTCCCTTGGAAGCCTGCTCCAGTACTTAACTATCCTTATAGGTAGAAAGATTTTCTTAATATGTAACCTAGACCTCCCTTGCTGCAGCTTTAATGGATTACTTTTTGTCCTACTTCCAGTGGACATGGAGAACAATTGATCACAGTCCTCTTTGTAACAGCTCTTAACATATTTGAAGACTCATCAGGCTCCCCCTCAGTTTAATTTTCTCCAGACTAAACATGTCTAGTTTTTTTAACCTTTCCTCATAGGTCAGGTTCTCGAAACCTTTTATCCTTTTGTTGATCTCCTCTGGACTCTCCCCAATTTGTCCACATCTTTCCAAAAGTGTGTCCAATTCTGGGTGCCACAGTACCCAGCTGAGCCCTCATCAGTGCCAAGGAGAGCAGGACAATTGCCTCCAGTGTCTTGCATACAATGCTCAAATTAACACACCCAGAATATTAGCTTTTTTTGCAACTTCATCACATTGTTGAATTATATTCAATTTGTGATCCTCTATAACTCCCAGATCCTTTTCAGCAGTACTACCACATACCCACATCCCAAGCAGGATGGGTAATTAATGATTTTTTTTAAATAATTACAAAAAAATGTAAAAAAAAAAGTGTTTTATTTTATTAAACTATAATATGTTTATTTTTTAAAAAAACCTTTTAAAATGAAAGCTAAATACAACACAAAATATGTTAAGGCCTAATTATAATTTTGTTGTAAATGTGAAACATGTTTTGATAAGAAAAGTTTATATATCCAAAACATTTCAGGTTTTGTTTAATAAAAAATTAATTAAACACAAAACTGCATATAACATTTAATTCCAGTTACCATCCTAATGCAGCATGATAAATCATGAACAAAAAAGTTAATTACCAAGTAAATAATATATCATTCACTGTTTTCTAACCTACTGAAAATGTACAATTAATAATCATCTGAAAATATTAAGCTATATAATTGTTTAAATAAATGTATATAGTTCGCTAGGTAGCAAAAAGATTACCAAATCTAGCATAAAGGTTCTATTTAGTTGTAAATCAACATGTTTTAATAGTTATATCAACCAATGAGAATTCTTCAGAAAGTAACTGAAATACAAGTGGAAAAGTTGATTAAATCAATTATTTAAATGGAGGCTTTCCATGTGGTGATTTAAATGGCCTTGATTTAAATCAATTCATCCTGCAATTAAAGGATAACATGGTTAAAGCCTCTTTATGGGTGCAACTTTATGGAAAATTCTAGGGAACTATTAAAATAACAACAGAAAATGTTACCATGGATATAAACCCCTATAATCACTTTGAAAAACAGTCTGTGTATCATACCCAAAACAATGGCCCACAGTGCTCTTCAGGACAGCCTTCCCCTTTGGTCACGCCCATGTGAAAAGAATTCAGTTGGAAAGGAGGTGGTGAGGCCTCATTTTAATAATACTTTGACAAATATTACAGTATGCCAATAAATCATGAGGTATAAATAATTGAAGCTAAACTTGTCAAAATGAAAACAATATTTTGTGATGCAGTATTCTTATTCTGTTAATTTCCTGACTTGCTTATCTGCCAAATTTAATAATTTGCAATGAGTTACTCAGGGATTAGTCTCAATTCACAAGGTCCTGTTCTGTGTAATTAGAATGCAAGATAGAAATCTAATATTGGAAGTGCTTCTTCCAAACAATTTTCCTCAGCAGCTTCATCATTAATTGAAATATTTTGTTCTTTAATAGCACTGTATTTCTTTAGCAGCATTTTTGCATTTTGTATTGACTCATGATTTGGATCATTTGATGACAGGCAAAACTCCATCTACTGATAAAGTCACCACTGTAAGAAGATAACAAGGGCACCAATTGATTTCACAAACAACTGCTTCACTACTATTAGCTTGTACCTATTAAATTAAGAGTCACTGAAAGCAGAGAACTGTCAACCTATACTCCTGAAGAATTCAATTTTTAAATATAATGCATTTCAAACATTTACTAACCAATTGATGTTTGACTCAATATTAAGTTGTTCAGCAGGTATTAAGAACACAAAAAATGTTATTTTTTTTCCAGTCGATACTTTCAACAAGATTTCTCACTTTTTATTGGATTATTTTCAAATTATTCAATGCACGATGGAATTCAAAACCTTAACAAATACACAAGCAGCTAAAACCACTCAATCTCTGCATTATGATAGGATTACATTACTTAAAACCTTTATTGACCCGCATTACTACCTGTGGTTGCTTCTGCTGTTCCTGATGCAGCCTGTGGATTTAAATGTTCCCTGACCATCTTCTGTAGGGATCGCATGAAGACTGAAATCAGTCTGTCTATGTAGCTTGGATTGTTACTGCATGCAGACTTCAGAATCATTAAAGTACCTAAGATATAAATAAAAACTCTTTAAAGGCAACTAAAATTATCATTCATACTTTGGGTAACCAGATGAACATAAGAACAGCCATACTGGGTCAGACCAAAGGTCCATCTATCCCAGTATCCTATCCTCTGACAGTGGCCAATGCCAGGTGCCCCAGAGGGAATTAACAGAACAGGTAATCATCAAGTGATCCATCCCCTGTTGCCCATTCCCAGCTTCTGGCAAACAGAGGCTAGGGACAACATGCCCTATTTTGAGCAAACTAAATTCTGTACTTGTCCTATGAAAGGATAGTCAGAGTGCTCTACTTTTGGAAAGTTGTGTCCTACCTTGGATATTCAGCTATCCCGGTTACAAAGACAGGAAATCTATGTAGATACATGATGGAAAAGGCTAGCAAACCAAGATGAATTGCAATATTTTTCTATTTAGCTCTCTCAAAGCATTCCTTGCTACTCAGTCAGAAGCTCAGTTTTGCAATAGAAATACCCTAAATATATCTAATAGTTGACTTTTGCCTTGTTAAATGGCTTTTTTCATGCCTTGGAACAGTGTCAGTTCTTAAATCCCATAATATGAAAATAAAGCATCATACTTGTTGGACATATAGATTAATCCTCCCAGAATGTCATTAGTTTCATATATCAGTTACTAAGTAGATAAGAAATTAAAAGGGTACATACTTGAGCTATGCAGGAGCTGTCATTTAGTATTAAAGACACTTCCTAAGTATCTGTATTAGAACAAATACGTATTTTTCTCCTCAGACTGTAATATTTGTTAACAATGCCTGTGCACATATATTGGATATAAATGTAGCGATTGATGCTCCTCTGAAGTATGTTGGTGTTCATGTACGGCAGTTGATTTTACAAGATATATAGCAACACCTCTCCTCACACAGTATACATATAGATTAGAAACCCTATTCTGGCAGTAACAACCAACCATTTCCCACTTTTCTGCATCTTTATAATTCATCAAATAACCCACAGCAATATTTAGAGTTTCAGTGTTTTATTAACAGACAGAATGACTGCTTTGAAAGCTTTACCTTATTTTGTCCCTCCTTTTCTGCCCCTCACAAATTTGCCTGAACTTTGGTATCTTTTAAGAGTCTCTTTTTTTTTTTTTTTTTTTTTTTTAATAAAGCATCGATAAGATATAGACTGACTCAGGGAAAACAGTAGAATCTAACCTTGGAGTGTGCTCTGGACAAATGATAAAAAGTCTCTTTCTTGGTTAGCGTGTTGTACAGCACATCCTGACACCTGACAAATAGGCAATTCCCTAAGTGAAATTACACCTGTCTGCACAGATCACAAACTAGGATAGTGAAGGACATTTGCCATTTAAAGCAGCAAGCTTTTCTAACTTGTGTAATTTCAAGTCTGCATTATTGACAGAACCAATTCTGAGCCAAACTTGGTATGACTAGTCAAACTGTCTAATCATTCCACATATCTCAGTTGTAGTCAAGCGTTCAGACAAGAACCAAAAGGGAGATTAGTTCCATGGTAGTTTAATCAATGTAAATAAATAGTGAACTAGGAATGCGTTTGGGCTTTTCAAAACTGTGCTTAATAAAAATACATTCAGAAATGTTACCTTTTGAAAAGAGTGTACTGTATCTGAGATTCTTCACTTATTCAGAATCCAAGTTCTAAATAAGATTCTTATATGATTTAAATCAGCTAACATTACGATGCTTTCAACAAACTGGTGCTTGTATTCAAAAGAAAAATACTGGACAAAAAACGTTTAAGTGTATTTATTTCACTTTTTAAAAAACCCCATGATCTTATGCCCCAAAAATAGTAACTGCAGGATTTTTGCTGCTCCAATTGAAATTTCCAATAGCTTTTACTTTACATCATTGTTACTTTAAATGCCTTTTCTCGTTCCTACGTGCCCTTAGTAACTAAGACACCTATCCAGCCACCAGTATCCATTTTCAATACTTATCTTCAAGCCAGCTGCTTGGAAATGACAGAATGCAATGAGCCCTGTAGTCTTATTCCTCAAGGCTGTCAGCCTTCATCCCAAGGTCATGTCTACATCCAGATTTCCCAAGGCAGCACACAGCACTATCTACACGACTATCAACCCCCTTACAGAAAATAAAATAAAACCTAATGACAAAGAACACGCTAATTAGAGAGCCAATCTATAGACATGTATGAAAGGAACGAGAAACTCACCAAAGAGTTGGGAAGGATTAGCATTAGTGGCTTTTTCATAATTAGTAAGTCCTTCATAAATAACCTTCCCGACTGCAGCATATAGGCATTCCAGTTCTTCATATTTTGACGCTACACTTGAAGTACCTGAGACAGAGTTGACAACATAAAAACCAAATAAGTTTTAGAATATTATAATTATTAAAACAGCACAAGGGGCTCTCTCTGAACCTTCTGTACTTGCATGTAAAAAAACCTTTATCTATTATACAACCACTGTGGCCTCTGTGTTGGGTATCACTTCCCCAGTATGCTCACTAAAATTTTCCTAGTAATACGATGGTCTTGATTAAATTTAGTAGTGCTATGACAGGACTTATCCTTGTCAAGTGTTCCATATTACCTAAAGCCTCTCTTTACACCCGATTTCCCTTTCTTGTCTTAGTAAAACAGTGATGTTCAACTACTGAAAAACAGCATTTTTCAAAGCAGAAAAATGGTAATTGCAAAAGACATTAAATTTATAGCAGGCATTTCTTGAGTCAAAGTAATGACTGCCACAGGTTATTAAGTTTTTATGTCAATGGCTAATGAAGTATTCCACATGATTACTTATTTCAACTTTTTTTTTTTTTTTTTTTTTTTTAAGCGGAGGTTGAAAGTGCAAGCTAAAATGGACCATAAAATGTAGAACACATAAAACAGAAGATTAGCATATTCAGAAATGTCTCCCTGCTCCCCTCCTCCCCCCACAACCACTTAAGTTATGCAGTGATAAAAGAAAAAGGAGGAGGAAAATACCACATACTTGGTTCTGTAGGGAATATACTCATTAAGCGAGAGAGTAGACTGTGGACAGCCCTCAAAACCTTGGTGTTTCCACATGTCATACAAGCAGCTACTCCTCGTTGCAGAGGTTTGAAGCTGCTAAGGATAGCTGGAGACTGCAGTACAGTTAATAGGAAACTTAGGACCTCTAACCCAGTGCAAATGTTGGCAAAGTTGGCCTGATTGGGCTGTTCCTAGAAGAACACGTATAGTGGAAAAAACAACAAACAAAAGAGCATTAGACTTGTTAGCTCACATTAAACCTGTGTGAACTCAACAACAACATGATTCCAGGCTTCCATATTACAAGAGTTTCAATTCTGTTTTCTTACACCAGCCATGTTTTCCAGATCTGCAAAATATGAGACACTGGAAGCCACTACCTACCTATTTGCATACTTTTAACATTACAGGAGTGGTGAAAGCAGAGAAGAAAGTGGCTCTCACCCTTGCCTGGCTAGAAACTGCTTGGAACAATGGGCTACATTATATTTGCCTGTGGAAATACCTTAAAGAGAAAGATATTGAAGAGAAGGTATAAAACAGCTTATTTTGATGGACTTTTAAAAGAAGTGCTTATGAGAAATGGGTGCTTCAAGCCCAGAAACAGGATGTCTGAAACTAAACTAATCTAATGAATGGAAAATACAAGATTTTGCTAGCCCTGTCTGTCTCCCATCCTAAAACATAACCACTGTTACAGTGAATTAGGCTGTATGACTTCACCTAATAGAAAGCAGAAGAATATTATTCATTATTTGGATTACTGTAGTGCCTAGGAACCCTAATGCTAGGTGCTGTGCAAAACACAGAACAAAAGAACAGTCCCTGTACCAAAGAGCTTACCATCTAAATGTTATATAAGCAATAGGGCCACCCACCTTCCTGCCTGTTTGTTTTTTGGCCTACTAGCTGCCGGATGGAGCGAGCTTTGCCTTTTCCAACTCATTATCCTGTAGGCATCACAAATAAGCAAGTAGAAGATTTGCAAGAGATGACAAACTGGAAGACTTCTTCAGAGCACTGGAGGGAGTTACGACAGACTGCAGTTCAACAACTGGAAGTCCCAGATGGCCTGGTTCTCTCAATTGCTCATGCAAGTAAAATTTGCCATCCTAACCATTACTCTACATTCTTATATTTATCTGGAAAGGGGTAACAATCTCCAGGACTCCACTCCTGAGCAAGGACTTGAATCCAGGTCTCCCCGCTGCCAGTGAGTACCCTAACTGCCAGGCTATAGGGTATTCTGAGATGGGGGGGTCTCACCTTTCCCGTTGAATCTTTGTATAAAATACTTGAGTAATCATTGGGCCAGAAACAGAGAATGACTCTATAGTCCAGTGGTCAGAGGACTTGCCTCATCTGGGAGGAGGACTTATTTGGTTCCTAGGTCTACTTCACTGAATATTTAAGTATTTTATAAAAAGTGGAACAGCTTTAACAGGAGAAATTGAGAAACACCCATCCCCAGAATACCCTGGAGGTTAGGCACTCACGTGGGGAAGAGGGGAGGAATAGTGGTTCAAGGTCCCTGCTCTGGAACATCAATTCAAATCTGGAACTCCCACATCCCAGGTGAGTGGCCTAATCACTGGGCTAAATGTTATAAGGGGGCACCACTACTACTACCACCACCTATTTCTCTTGCTCCGCCTCCAGTTTTGGTGCTTAAATCCCCCTTGTGAATATAGTCTGAAAAATTGAAACAAGATGCTTCATTCATGTTGAAAAACTTTGTTCCAAGATCTCTCATTTGTTTCAACAAACAATTCACTAAAATTGTCCCTAAACTGCATTTTTCAGTGAAAAAAGTTACCGCTATAAAACTTGACCCAGCTTTAGTCCTCAGTACAAGCCTCTGCATCTTCTATTCACAGAAATATTCAAGTGCGGTCTTCTTTTACCCAAGTCCTGTTGTTATTTCTGCTCAGCCACCAATACCTCAAAGCCTGCACTCACAAATATATTTCCATTGGAATTACTGAGACCAAGAAAGGTGGGTGGGAGACAATTCTGACACAAGGCTGAATACGTTATGGTGTTTCATTTGTAGGACTGAAGAGAAAATGATGTGCTGAATAGCGGTTAAGTAATTGTGGTTGTTCTATTCAGTGTGGATAATATTTGCTATTGAAGTGCTGGATTTTAATGGGAGTTCTCATTAGTTAAGTAGTACAGTATTTTTGAAAAGCATAAGTAGAGTTTTGAGTAATGAATAATGATGAAGCATCATCAACTACAGAGGTTTAAAGCCAAATGTACACGGGTATATAGAAATAACAGCATTAACCACCTTTAAACTAAACCAGTCCCAATGGTAGGAGGAGAAAATTATTCAAGTGGCTACCTTTTAAAAATAAGATTACCCAAGCAACTATCTTCATACCAGTAATGTACAGTATCTAAACATCTGTCAAACAATATTTAGAAAAAAGAATTATGGTAAAAGTATTCTTTAAAAATCTTAAATTCATTTACTACTGCAGAGAAGTAGGATTTGCCACTGCTTTATTCCACAGTAGGAAACCAAAAAGTGATCCTAATATATTTACCACAATAAGAAAGTTCATACTACTTACTTCAGTAGTATGGTACAAAAAACTTCGTTTATAGTATTGTAAGATTATATGGCATACTGCCATGTAATTATTAAAAATAGGAATATCAAATTACTAAAAATATAATCACAATTAATCACGAGATTAAAAAAATAGTCGCGATTAATTGCTGTTTTAATTGCACTGTTAAACAATAATACAATACCAATTTAAATTGATTATAAATATTTTGGCGATTTTTCTACATTTTCAAATATATTGATTGTATTCTGTGTTGCAATTGAAAAGTGTAGAGTGCTCACACTAATATTATATATATAAAAAATTTTAATTACAAACAGAGTTTTTTTCAATTCACCTCATACAAGTGCTGTAGTGCAATCTCTTTATCGTGAAAGTGCAACTTACAAATGCAGATTTTAACATAACTGCACTCAAAAAACAAAACAATGTAAAACTTTAGCGCCTACAAATCCACAAAGTCCTACTTCTTGTTGAGCCAATCGCTAAGACAAATAAGTCTGTTTACATTTACCTGCCAACTTATTTACAAAATCACCTGAAAATGAGAACAAGCGTTTGAATGGCACTGTTGTAGCCAGCGCTGCAAGGTATTTACATGCCAGATGACATACGAATGTTTAGCATGTCTGGCATGTAAATACCTTGTTGCGCTGACTACAACAGTGCCATTCGAATGCCTGTTCTCATTTTCAGGTGATATTGTAAATAAGAAGCGGGCAGGTAAATGTAAACAAACTCATTTGTCTTAGCGATTGGCTCACCAAGAAGTAGGACTGAGTGGATTTGTAGGCGCTAAAGTTTTACATTGTTTTGTTTGAGTGCAGTTATATTAAAAAAATTAAATACATGTAAGTATTCTAATTATTAATACATTTAAATTGGTATTCTATTATTGTTTAATAGTTCAATTAAAACTGCAATTAATCACGACTTTTTTAAAATCTAGTTAATTTGTTTTACCTTAATCGCATGCATGAACTGTGTGATTGACAGCCCTAATTAAAAACTTCACTGTTAAGTATAGAATGCCAACCGTTCACTAAGACAAGGTGGGTGTTATCTTTTATTAGACCAACTTCTGTCAGTGAGAAAGACAAGCTTTTGGGCTACAAAGAGTCTTCTTCAGGCCTGTACCACCAACAACTCCTTGCACCAGTCGTTTCCCCACCACCTTTGTCCCAGTTTCCCTACTCGCCATCCCCAGACCGGATTCCTCAACACTCTGCATTCCAGTCAGACTGCCTCCTCCCTTCTCCTTCATCCTGCTTGGGCGCCAGCAAAGGAAGCACTGAGAACAATTTCCATGCTCTTAATTCTGATGCGGGGTGTCTCAGCGGCCCGCAGCTGCCCGGAGGGGCAGTTGTAGAGACAGTCCTGCAGCCCTAGGCTGGAGCATGTCCAGCACAGACAGAATCTTCAGCGACTTTAGTTGCCAAACGTTTATAAGTCTCTATTGAGCATGTGCAAACAGATCCATAAGCTTATTTGTTTCCTTTATTTTGTTTCTATCCATTTCATATGTAGTATTTACATTGCACGTTAGAACAAAAATCAGTTTTAATGACTCTACAAAGAAACTAAATTATTTAACAATACTAGCATTGCTACAAATGCTTGACAGAAAGAATCTAACATTTATTAACGTGCACTTCCGTTCTCAAATGTTCACTTTTACCTAAATCCTCTTGTCAAGAAAAGTGACAAGAATAATTACTCAAAAAAACCTATAAATCAATTTCATTAGTTCTAGTAATGACGTGATTAAACTAGTAATTAAATGGACCAACATTTAATTTAAAATTCTCTACAACAACATTGTGCTACTATCTTCAATATATAGTCTAAACCTAAGAGCTGCATATTATAAGTAAAATAGATCTCTTGGATACTGGCTAATCAAGAAATAGGTAAATTGTTAAAGACCTTCAATATCTTATTAAGCCAGTACTCAATTATGTCCTGTGTTACTGAATCTTAAAGCTCTACAAGGCTGGAATGTAACTTACCACAGTCATTAGCAATTTATCAAACCACTGCAGTTTGAGTTCTGATTTTGGCCACATATCTGGTCGTAAAGCTGTCTTCAAAAGGTTAACGCAGCGTCGAGACAGCAATTCTCCAGGAGATCCAGCAGTGTTTGAGTTGTCATTTACCTAGCAATTAATCAAAATTATTGCAGAATGACAACCATTTATAACCATGATCTTTAGAACTCATTAATTTTTTTACACATCCTATGTAAGCATATCATTGTCTAGTTCTGGAAAGGCTTAGCTAAAGTAACTATACCAATACAGTCACAGTACTGTATTACTCAAAAGGCTAGTATTGTATTTACATACAAACTGATTTTAAGATGTTAACCAATTTACCTAGTCTGAAAAAATTCTCAAAGGGATGTCAGGTTGCAACAATATTTTATAATGTATTTTGCTAAGAATACAGCTGAGCAGACAATTCACAGGAACTATTTTGACTAATTTAAATTGTCATGTTCACAATTTGTCAATGAGCAGTTTAAAGTTCTTTAGTTTATTCACGTTTAAAATTTTTGTGTGGGTAACATTTTCAAAAGCATCTCAGTGGCTTAGGAGTCTAAGTCACATTTTCAAAGTCGCACTTAAGAGACTACATCTCGGTGAAAGTCAGTAGGACTTTGTTTTCTCACCCATTGATCATGAGATTTAGGCATGTAGAAACCTAAGTAATAACTGCTCTAGTTTTGTTCCAAAATATATTTTTATATCTCAAAACCAAGTCAATTTATTAAAGTTCTTTACATCTAAATGTCTCTTGTCAGCTATACAGACATCTCAAAGTAGAGCTACAAAGATCTGGATCATGAATATTTTTAATAAAAATTTACATAAAAATCAGCATAGCCCTATGTTTTTCATATGAACTTTTCATATCAATTTCCAAACTTTTCAGAAGACGACAGCCATTGTTAAAGTTTATACATTTATCCCAGAGTGAAAATAATACTGTATAATAAAAGGTTTCAGAGTAGCAGCCGTGTTAGTCTGTATCCGCAAAAAGAACAGTAGTACTTGTGGCACCTTAGAGACTAACAAATTTAAAGCTTATGCTCTAATAAATTTGTTAGTCTCTAAGGTGCCACAAGTACTCCTGTTCTTTTTGCTAATAAAAGGTTATTTGCATTTTTTAACACTAATGAAGCACTGGTACATGCATTTCAGAATCAGACCGTACCTGGCAAGCAATTCTAATGAGGAAGTTGACCACAGTATCTGTATGCTGCTTGTCAATTGGCTTAGAAAGAAGTGCATCAGCTCCTGGCAACGACTGAGTACGTCCAAATACCTGTGCACACAATATTTGCTCAATAAAAGAGGGGTAATGGTATATAATAAATTGTGCTTAAATAATAATATAAAGCACAACTATGAATGAATCTTAGTTTAACAGTGAGCAGGCTACAAAATTATGAAGGAAAATTAACATTAAGGTTACTTAAGCTTAAAATTGCTTGTTATAAGAACAAAAGGAAACTGAATATTTCTTACTGCACTTATTGCCCCAGTAGCTGTCCTGAATCGTTTCACCTCTTGACCAGAATCAACAGACAATCCTCTTTTAACAGAAGATGAGGCAGAACTTGCTCCTTCTCCACTTGCACTTGGATCCATATCTGAATCTGGCTGAAATATCAGTGATACACACATTTAAAAAAAAATGATGACAACATTTTGAGGTTCACCTAGACAGTTACTATTCCTACCTGTTGATCTTTAATTCTCTGCAATTCCCATTTGATGACTACTTCAGCAAGGTCCACAGCCAGTTTTCTTTGTTCAATGGTAACACTGGGAGTGAAACCCAACCTCTGCATGGCACTAACCATATGCTGCACCAAATGGTGTCTTACGGGGTAATAAACCTGTAGAAATGGATTCATAAATGTGTTACATGTAAACTAATTATATTCTACATATTCCCTAACACACAGAAAATAGAATGGTAAATTAATTGCCTTTAAGCCAAGAGTTGGTTGTATCTATACCATGCTCATTCCTCTAGAATTAAGACAAGAAGCTGGTACTTTGTTTTACCAAACATTCCTGACAAGATTTTCCCTGACCCACAGGTAATCCAGACTAAGGCTACAGCTACACTAGAGAGTGTACAGCAGTACACCAATGCAGCTGCGCCGCTGCAAGCTCTCTAATGTAGCTGCTCTAAGCCAACAGAAGAGAGCTCTCCCGTCGGCTTAACTACTCCCCTCCCACAAGGGGGCGGTAGCTATGTCAGTGGAAGAAGCTCTCCTACTGACATAGCGCTGTCCACACGGGTGCTTATGTCAGTGTAATTTATGTCACTCGGGCTGTAATTTATTCACCCCCCTGACTGACAAATTATGCCGACATAAGGTGTAATACAGACATAGCCTAAGAATCATACCTATCCAGTGTTTCATTTTGGAAACAAACCACTCCAAACTTCACTTTCAGTGTTGCTTTCAAATGTTTTACTAGCACTTCAGTTGGCTTCCTATTTACGCTATTTCATACCGTGTGCAAGCTAATTTTAAAAGTGCTTTTGGACCAAGACCAAGCTGACCCTTTGCTTACGTTAAATTGGTATTTCAGGCATTTGTGTGCTTTTGGGAACACGACTCTTTGAACCACCATGTATGGGTGGAGGAGGCTTTAACAAACAAAAAGCAATGCAAAGGGCATGTGAGTAGAAAAGGGAAAGATGAAAATGTAAAAGCAGTTAGAAGAGACAGAGGCATTTCAGAATTGGCCAGATATATTGTTACATTAACAGCAGACATTTTCAGCTTTAAACGTTTGTAGTGTGCACATGTGCATAGAGAACCATCTCCTTTAAATATTTGTTCTCTGCTGTATAATTTGGATCTCACTAATTTTTATTTAGTCTGTATTATATCTCATAGGCATCTAGGATAATTTATCCAATTGTTCGGTTGGTCACTGTATACATACCTTGAAATGCTGTACTATTAAATGCAAAATATGGACCAGTTGTGGAACTGTATGGCCCTCTTCTACAATGATTTTTCGTGTCCAATGAGTCAGCATCTGATGTCCATCCTCCATTCGAGCAGGCACAGCTGGAGTTAGAATAGCCATTGCTTGCCTGACAATTGCTCGAGCCTCCATTGCATGAGCTTTTAGAAGACTGTGAAAAACCTAAAAAAGGAGTGATCCTCTTAAACATGGTACAAACCTCTTCTTCTAAAGAATACAGCTTTTCAAGACCTTTTCCCTTGAATAAACGGCAGTTTCACTCCCTTGTCCTACCTGATATCCTGTTTTTCCCCAGTGTCTGATGTTAAGTTTTCTTATAGTCTCTCTCCCACGAATCTCTTCATCTCTTTCTCAAACACCATTCTTTCAAATGATACTTCTAATGCCCTGATTCTAAGAGACCTCTAAATATTACCTGCTTCTTCACTGTCTCATCTCCCTTATTCACCCATCTCTACACTCTTTGAAAGTGTCATCTATGCTCACTATCTTGAATTGCCTGCATCTCTCTCCTTTACACCTGTCAGTTACCTTCTACCCTCTTCATATTCTAAAACTGCCCTGAAAGTTACCAATGATCTTCTCCATGTTAAGTCCAATTCAAATTTTTCCATGTTCTTTTTGCTGCCTTCAATCATAGAATATCAGGGCTGGAAGGGACCTCAGGAGGTCATCTAGTCCAAACCCCTGCTCAAAACAGGACCAATTCCCGGACAGATTTTTGCCCCAGCTCCCTAAATGGCCCCGTGAAGGATTGAACTCACAACCCTGGGTTTAGCAGGCCAATGCTCAAACCACTGAGCTATCCCTCCAGCAACAAGCCCCTCCTCCCGCTGAGATTCTCAGGTGGCTCTCCTCTCTCACCTACTGCCTTCACTGGTTCCCTTCTTGTAGATATCCCACAAGGTGCTCGTCTTTGGCCCGCTCCTTCTATACTTGCTCCCTGGGTGATCTTATCTGCTCTTATGGTTTTAGTTATCACATGTATAATAATTATTCAAAACTACATCTCCATCCTCCATGACAGGCCCTCCATTACAGTACAAAATAACAGATTAAAGAAAGCATACACCAGAAATAGTACTTATCAGCATCCCTTTAGCATATTAGAGCAAATTTGTACACAATACCTGCAACACTATCTTCTTATGTATGGCAAATTTTGCAATGATGTGTGCTAAAAGCAAATGTCCACTGTACTTGCACGCTGGGTCCACACACGCCTTAGACAAGAGACAGGGCCAGGCAAAGGTCATCAGGCGTCGTAGTTTGCTGTTCCGATTCTTGTTATTGTCATGAATATGATGTGGGGCATGTTCTACAAGAAGCGTTGCAAATTGCAAGAGATAAATTCTGAGTGAATCCAGCATATCTGCCTGCTTTTCTGGGTCAAGTACCTATTCCCAAGAGTGGAGGGGTAGCAAGATGGGAAGGGAGAAGAGAGAGAGGGAAAATAAATAAATAAATATCTTCATAAGCTCTACACACATTGTGAACTATATTTGTTCTTGTAGTTGGTAAAGTCTATAAAAAACACATACTTTTACAGGTTGGTATCCACAGCAACAGATAAGATGACTTTTAGAACAATGTACTTTTATCACCAGCTATCAGCACTCTCCAAAGGAATGGGCAACTGTCCATTTCTCATCTATTGCCCAAATGATCTTTGATTACACTATATGCGCATACATCTACATTTAGGGCCACGTTTTCAAAAGTCTTCAGCACACATAACGGAGGCCAGATTTTTCATAAGAGTTCAGCTCCCACTTTGGCAACTAACTGAAGTGAGCACATTTTTATAATAAGGGGAGCTGAGCACTTCTGAAGATCTGGCCTTCAAAATATCTTCAACAGTGACTATCTTATATTTGCTGTCAGGTATAATAATGAGGCACAAGTCAGTTCTATGACAACTTCAAGAGTCTGTAAAGACTCTTATCAAGAGGTAGGTGATACAGGGGGTTCCTGCAGCAAGCCTTCATTCATAAATAAATATGTTGAAATCCTAGTGAAGCCACAAGTAACTTGAGTATTTGTAATCTCATTCTAGCTCCTGGTGTATATTTCTCCACAATTCAAAATCATATGAGTCAGTGTAATTGACCACTTATATTTAGAGAAAGCCCTGGCCAGAAGTAGCAAGAATAATTCAGATCAGGATTGAAATGTCAATCAACTTCGGTACATTTATTTTATTTTTTGCCTTTCAATTCTTTAAAGCTAGCAGGGATGGATACCTTTGTTATAAAAACACTGGTGATACTTTCTGGATTATCTCCTTCTGGGTTGGGTGGTCCCAGAAGTTGTTCTCCTTCTGCCTTTTCAAAACTATACAAGAATGCAGGATTCAAGATATGCTGCAGAACCTACAAACCAGAAATGGAAGAAGTTAATACTATGCTATTAAGTTCTCTAAATAAAACAATTACTTAATAAAGCTATCTGGATTATTTCTGATTACGGACAAAACCAATGCACTGCAGCTTCAGAGCCTCTTGAAGTTCTCTCTTTCAAACTTAGAGACTGCATGTAAAAAAGCCTGGACAGATTATTTTTTTTATTGGGGGGGCGAGGCTGGGGGACGACGACACAAAAATTGGCTTCCTAGAAAGGGCAGATTAAGGGTTTGTCTACACAGCCTGCAGTCTGGATTTTTGGTATGGACTACAGAATGCACTAGCACGCTGTTCTGTAACGACCTTTTAGTTCACGCCCGTTGTTGACCACATGTGGGAGTTAGAGCACAGCACGCTAGTGCACTCTGCAATTTAGTCCAAACTGCAGGGCCACCTAGGCATAACCTAAGAAATGCTCAACTTTGAAAGTTAGAGGAATTGCTGACTCCATCTGTTATTGGTCTTCCACGTATATGGTATTTTCACATAATTGGCTCTGCCAATTACTGAACTCTTTTTGACATTTAAGCAAGCAAGGTTTGTTGCCCTAGTTCCCAAGATGAGAATTAAACCTAAATATCAGCCTATTTTGATGTAATTGCTTTACTTACCTTGGCTTTCAGCTCATCTCCAAAGTTTGGGTCATTGAAGTCTACAAACCGGAAGAACAGAGCCCGTTTTTGGGAAATACTATAGTTTTTTGGGATTTCTTCTTCCATGTATTCCTTTAAGAAAGTCATATTGCAGAGAAAACGGCCTGTAAAAGCTCGAAGCAGCTGGAAGAGCAATTCTATATCACCATAATTCCTTCTGGAAAAGGAAACAATTAAAATCTCTTGTGAGAAACTGGTATCAGACTATTCTGTTTGATAACTTGGTGGAGGAGTCATCATTGCTTTTAAACATGCACAGTTAAAAAAACCCAGGAGTTGCTAAAAGTAGTCTTGGTTCTAATGGCAGCATGAAGGAGCAACTTTCAGTTTGTTCTTCCACACAGCATTATGCAGCAGTTTTATTTTGAAAGTACAGAAAAGATATACACAAACAGAAAAAAAATGGATTTGATCAATAAATAGTTCTACATACTTGCAGTAATTCAATAAGCAGTATGCCAGTAGCTTCGGTTCTTTCCAGTTTGTTGCAGCCATATTCTCCTTACGATGTCTTTCTTGAAAAGCTTCGCTTACCCACACACGTCTTAACTGACTCACTAAGGAATGCTGATTTGCCAACCAACATTCATCATTCTTAACTATAATACTTATGATCTGTCAAAAACAAACAAGACAAATAAATCTATTAGACATATATCTAATAATAGCAATCAGAGAGACAAGGTGGGTTAGTTAATATCTTTTATTAGACCAACTTCTGTTGGTAAAAGAGACACTCTTTCGAGCTTATGCAGAGCACTTTTTCTGGTCTGGGAAACAAGCTGTTAACGGGCCACTTCACCTTGAATGGTCCCTTAGAACAGTGGTTGTCAAATTTATTTGATTGTGCCCCCCCCACACACCTTTTCTCAGTGTCTGTAGTCCTTTGCGCCCTCTTCCCTTCCGCTCCTTCCACACAAGTACATATACCACCACCCAGCTCTGAAGGCAGCACGGAGAACAGTGGCTGCTGGCCAGGCGCCCAGCTCTAAAGGCAGACCGACTTCTCATGCCCCCTCCAGAATACATTCTGTGCCTCCAGCCCCCCCAGTTTGAGAACCTCTGCCTTAGCTTAGCATAAGTAGTTAGCACATATGCTATTTGTTTGACCTTGTATTTAACTGACACTCTTCGTACCTTTCCCAGACCAGGGGAAGAGCTCTGTGCAACTTGAAAGCTTGTCTATCTCACCAACAGAAGTTGGTCCAATAAAAGATATTACCTCACTCACCTTGTCTCTCAAATACAAGTTGTCCACATATACTTTAAGGAACCACTCAAGGTGAAGAGGCTCATTAACATCTCTCCAATCACCAGGGGTGGGGTGGGGAAAAGGGAGTGGGGTGGGGGAAAGCTGTGGGGAGGTTTAGTGGGTTACAGATTGTTGTAATAAGCCATAAATCCAGTGCCTCTATTAAGTCCATGCTTTTTAGTGTTTAGCAAAGTTATGCATTTAAGCTCCCAGGCTTGAAGGTGCCTTGAAGCTTAAATTTATAAAACTTTGCTAGACACTAAAAATATGAAATGTGTTAACTACTTATGCTAAACAATCTGTTCCACTTTGCATTTAGCTGTGACACTGAGTATGCTTCCCAGACCTGAAGAAGCTCAAAAGTTTGTCTCTCTCACCAACAGAAGTTAATCGAATAAAAGATATAACCTCACCCATATTGTCTCTCTAATATCCTGGGACCAACACAGCTACAAGAACACTCCATAACAGCAATCTTGAGATACAGGGACACATTTCAGATTGATTTAGGGCTAAATATGGTTCTACAAAAATTGTCCATAGAAACACTGCCATGAATTCATTTTCTTTTTAGCTCCAATGAAAGATATAATTTTTAAAAAGTTTAAACATCCCTATTCAGCATTGGCAGCATTATGCTAGTAAATGAGAAACAGAAGAGTCAAACTGACTGTCTATTTTCTTTAAGCCAAGTAAAATGCAACAAGTAAACTGGCAGGTGAAAGGGAAATTCGATTTTTTTAAACTGTTTTACAAATCTACTAATACATATGTGACATTACTCAGTGTATCTATTGTCAGCATCCCTTTAAACAGATTTGAACTATCCATGACAACATTTGTGAAAACAGCAATTAAATACCTTGATAGCCTGAAACTGAAGATCAAGACGCAGTGTGCTGGTGCTTGGTGATCCAGGCCTAACAGCAGCTTGGGTGCCACCAGGTAACAGTAAAGTGATAAATCGATTTGGATTAGCTGCCAGGACATCTCGTAAAGGCTTCGCATCTTTGTGTTTTAAAAAACTCTGGAGAAGGGCAACCAACCATTATAGGAATAAATTTTAAAGAAAAAACATACCAAAGGTTGTATCATCATACACAGTTGTATATACATGTTCAGTTTACTTATACCACTTAGACTTAATGCATTTTAATTTTGTGCCTCAATTTAATAGTCATAAAAAGGTGCCAAATCAACTGTCCTCAAGACTGAAGTCCAGTATTTTGTCTGACAGTCAGAATAATGGTAAAAAGGTACATGAATAACTTCTAATTTATCAAAATTGGACTATTGTTCGCAGATATTACCATGAACATTCTGCTCCACTGTGGATCGTTTAAAGTCGCTTCCATCATGAACAGCTCAACAGTCTGGGATGGATGACGCGTCAGAAACTTTATCAGTGGTTCTCTGAATGGACTGCCCGCCTGAAACATTCATAATGTTTTAATTAAAATTATTTCCCTTTATTCAATTTATCCATTCCTCTCATATTATCTGGCAAAGAATAGAGCACTGAAGTTAGCATGTGTACAGGTGTAAAATGAATTTGTTAGCAACCACAACCACCCCAAAGTCTTAAAACAACCAAGTATTATCAGTCTTAAAAGATGAGAATTTGTCACAAATCAATTTTTATACCAAATAATCCTACACAGGTGGCTGGAACAATTAAAAAACCCCACTTAAAATGGGAGTATTATAAAAGCAATAAAAGGAGCAATTAGCGAAATTAAACTCCACTTTTACCTCTATCAACATAGCCCGTTCTGTTTTCATCACAACTTCCAGCAAAGGTTTAACCAGAGTCTGAGGAGCAGCTGGGATCAGATGAAATAGGTTTATGATTGCTGAACAAATCTTCATTTCCTACAGATAAAAATAAACATTATCAAAATAAACTAACAATTCCTAACTAAACGTACAAACATATTACCACAGATCTTACCATGACTACATTTTTCTATCTATATATTAGCACAGCTGGCAAACAAAAGCAAGGAGTTAACATATAAGCAGCAACTACTTACCCCAGTACATGGAAGGAATCTGTCCTGAGGAAATATATTTCCCCCCCCATTTTGGTATCATGTTTTTGTAGGCATATTTTATTTATTTACTTTGTTTCTTTAGTGATATTTTAATATTAAAGCTAGACTGTGTGTAATGAGAATGGTGATGAGGGGAGTTATGAGGACTCATTGCGGGACTATATTGAATGCTTCACACTTCAAAAATCCAAACTAGCAGCTCAAAACAATTTCCCATACGCATTCCACAACAGCAGAATAGGAATGAAGGAAAAGAACTCTCCCATCACTGTTCAATGCACGTTGCATATGGCTGGCTATTTTTAAAAACAGCTTTGCTCTCCCATCAAATATTTATTCTCCTAAATGTCTGAGCAAATTTCAGGATTTCTTTTTAAAATTGTGTAGTTTAAATGTGTTTTATATTTTCCTAGGGCAATGAACTGTATTTTCTATTCAGAGTGGGAGTATTACTTAACGAATAGTATTCAAGGAACCAAACGAAGAGGGAAAAAAAAAAATCCATTTCTAACAGACACTATGCACCATGTTTGTAGTGGGATATTATTGGTGTTTTTTAAACTAAATTTAAATACAAAGCATTAAGGCCCCCAAACTTGTAATCTGATCTGCACAAGCAGGTCCTTGGGGCCGCCTACACAGGGCACACTGCCGGACTGGGGCTTAAATTTATAAAATCCATTCAAATTATTAGATCCCTTGGAAAGCACTTAAAAGTTCTGCTCCAAACTTCCTAGTACAAAACATGCTGAACATCCTTCACAGCAATGTTACTAAAACAACTCTGCCACAGACAAACATAGGACAAGTCACAGCACTGCACTCAAAGGCACAATGCACTCTGCCCATTACATAACAATACAGCTAACATATCACAGCAAAAACCAAACACAACAACAAAGAACCTCCTGGGGCCTCCACTGAATTTCTCACCTCTACCCCTTCCACGGCAGGCTGAACCAAAACAAAAATTACAGCATGAAAAAAAAAAAAAAAAAAAAAGAAGAAAAAAAAACACAAAAATGTAAAAAAAGTTTATGCTATTCTTCAGATTGCAGTCAGAAACTGACTTTAATAGGGTTATGTTCTCACCTCAAACTGACAGAATGGAGACAACGAACATCTCCCGCACTCTGAAATGCTCTCCTGAGGATGGGGAGGAAAAGCATCTTTTTTTTTTTTCTATTTGTACATTGTTTACATATAATTTCCCATATACTCGTGCACAATTAAAATATTAGGGATGAACAAGACAGTGGAAACAATATTCAGATATCTTCAGAGACAAGTATTGCCCACGCAGACAACAAAAACCTTCAATGCTTAAAATATCAGACTACACAAGTTCTTTTAATGGACTTCAGCCCTCCCCCAAAACAAAAATTCATATTTTCACTTAAGCAGCATTGTTGATTGGTGGGCGGGGGAATTGTTGCAACCTGCTTAATCAAAAAAGTTACTTTATCTATTTCATATGCAGTAAGGAAAGACTAGCTTTTTTAAATGAAGCTTTTAAGCAGCAGATCCATTAATTAAAAATTCATTTCCACTTGGAAGGCAATTTTATTTTTTTTTATTTTTTTTTACTGCTAGTCACACATAATCAGGGCTACATTAGGCTACAAATGGGCTGTTTTAAGTGGCAAGGATGAAGGATCAAAAAAGCTAAATAATTCTGGCTCCCTTACTTTATACCTGAGGTTTACCTTGGCAGAATTTACATCATTATAAATCAGTTTTTAACTGATATTTTTAGCCTTTTTAAGTATACAAGTGCCATTTCTTTTCCTTGAAAAATGCAGGCCTTGTGGAATTTTGCAGTAAAGTATTTTACTAGAAGGCAAAATGATTAATATCTTGTCAGCTAATCAAAGTGTTCAGAATTCTGAGAACTGCATGACAACCGAGATATCAAAACAAGAGTGCTCAAAAAGAGCATGGAGTCCTATTTACCACCTCATCCCAATTTATAGATGAAGAGAAAAGGATAAAAATTGCTTAAGGTCATTTAAAAAAAAATTTTTTTTAAAGGAATAGTGCCGCAAACCACCCTTGAATCCTCTCACCTAGCAAGCTGATGTGCTTCTTTTTCTCAGCCTGTAAATCTCCACTGAAGTTATCATTGCCTCCTGAAGCTAGCATTCACAATCAGTTTGTATAATACAAGGCCCTTCAAGAACCACTTCACACTAATAGAAATTTGCTTTTAATGTGAACCGGTGAAATTTTGGAGTCCACTAACCCCAAGAAGAAACAAGTATTAATGCTACAATTGATCCTCTTGACTAATTAACCTCACCCCGTTTCTCTCTTAGGAGATGAAGTTACAAAAACATCTCATATATGGATGCATGAAGAACATCTGCTGTGTAAACTGTGTGAAGATCAGTGTCAAAGTGTATTTTCTTCAATTTACTAATATTTGTAGTATTAAGGACTCTTTTGAGATGAACATCTAATAAAAAAGTAAAATTTAAGACAATTATCTTTTTTTAATCAATCAAATCTTTTTTAACTTAAGTGTCGTCAGAAAAACGCTATTTGAAAATGTTGAACATGTGTCAAACATTCACAACTTTGTTTGAAATAGCTTTTTCTCCACCACAATTTTTTTGTTCTTGGGGGGAGGGGGTTGTTTAAAACACAAAAAATACATAGAGACAAAAGATTGTGACAGAAAACATTAAAAGCAAAAGAATTCACAGCTGAGTGAAATATGTCTAATACAGAGATCGGCAACCTTTCAGAAGTGGTGTGCCGAGTCTTCATTTATTCACTCTGATTTAAGGTTTCACGTGCCAGTAATACATTTTAATGTTTTTAGAAGGTCTCTTTCTATAAGTCTATAATATATAACTAAACTATTGTTTTATGTAAAGTAAATAAGGTTTTTAAAACATTTAAGAAGCTTCATTTAAAATTAAATTAAAATGCAGAGCCCCCCGGCCCGATGGCCAGGACCCGGGCAGTGTGAGTGCCACTGAAAATCAGCTCACGTGCCGCAGGTTGCCTACCCCTGGTCTAATATGTAGAGAGAATTAGACAAAGAACTGTTCCAGTGGTGCCCCACTGTGGACTGAAAGACAACTACTATAAAAGACTCAACTATATCTATAATCATCGGGAGTGGGAAAAAATGGATCCCAATAGAAGTCTATAGAAACCCATAGCAGTGCACTGGAATAAATAAATATTAGTATTTTGGCAAACATGCATGCACAGTAGCCTACTTTTAAGTCTTAATGCAAACAAGAAATTAACCCAATCTGATTACAAAATATCTAACTTCACTTCAGAAGTGATGACCAATTTAGATTTGAAGTTAGCTTTTTGATGGGACAGAGAAAAAGTAGTTAAAAAAAATCATTTCAATCTACTGATTTCTTGAAACGCAAACAGCCAGCCCAATTTAGTTCTAATCTGAAACAAAACAAAACAGATTCCTTCCTAGTTTGGAAGTTTAGAGAAAGTGATAAATCTTTACCCCTAGTAGAAATTACTGGTATAGTTCCTAATAGAACTGCAGACACAATACAAACTATAGCACTGAATGTGATAATTATTTCTACAAGTATAGTATTATAGAACACACTTTGCCTTTAAACTATGCAATTTTCAGTTTGAAGGAAACTTAATTCCCACATTTCAAACTATCACTTCCCACAACAAACTGACCTTAATTAAACAAAATTTTAAAATGTAGATTTCAAAAATCATATTTAAGATGGAAGGGGGAATGTTATATGTAGTATAAATTTGCTGACAAAATATGACATGAACATCCAGCATATTAACTGAAAACGAAACTATAAAACGAAGCTGAACTATTAAAAAAAATGGACTATTGAGAAATTTTGGCACTGATCATGTAATCTGGTCCATATAGGCAGATCCCTCAGAAGTCAATGGGTGTCTGTCCATCCAGCCCTCACTGCAGGATTAGGGCCTACGAAACTGCGCACACTGGATGAAATTCACCCCACTATACAGGATCCCACCAAAGATTCTCCACACCATTTCAACTTCAGAGCAAAAGTGCTGAGACACTTGTACATGCACTATCTTTGCCAGGTGAATTTTAGTCACTGTAAATACCAATTTAAAATGCGAGTCAAAAGCTTCCTGTATTAGGATCTGTCACAAATATTTCAAAAAAGTAATTTTATGCAGCCTTGTAACAAAAACCTCAGTGGATACCCAGTTATGGTAACATTTACGGTTGTAGGATTTCTGTATTTGATAAAAGTTTATATTGCTTACTTCTGCTTCTCCCTCCCCCATAAAAGGAACCATTAACTTACATTTCCATCACTCCTCTGTCCTCCTTTGTGTGTAATTACTACCACTTCCATCCATTTACGCAGGTGTTGCTGTGGGGAAATCCAACATCAGTATGATTACTCTAATTTTACAGTTCCAGTTATGAAAGCCACAGCAAGATTTTATACTAGATAAAGTGGATGTACAGCCTGATTTTTGAGGGAAGCAAACTAAACAGCTGTCAGTAGTTAGTTCAGCTCCCTTGATTGGAGAGGTTAGCTTGCTGTTTGCGACGCACCGGTTTGCAACCTACAGGTCTTGTAAGACATTCAACTGCTTCTAAACTGACCAGGTACCTGCAGAGGCCAAAAGAGCTTTTAAACCTGTGCTTGATTGGAAGGTTGCAAGCTTTTCGTTTGACCTTACTACAATTATCCATACCTTTGTCACTTCTAGATTGGAGTACTAATACTCCTACCTGGGGCTACATCTGAAGTCCATTAGGGAACTTTAGCTAGTGAAAAATGCAGCAGGTCTCCTTTCTTAGAGGTTCTTTCCACAGGGAGTGGATTACACAGGCATAGCAAAATCTAATGGCTGCCAATTCATTCCTCATGTGGTATCACAGCAGCTGAGGTCACCTGAGGGTGTTAAAAGCCCTCAACTCTAGAACTACCTTCACCACTTCATCCAACGGAGCCCAAATCCACTGACCTTTAAGACCTGCTGCAAGGTATGTGTTCCCCAATTTTCAAAAAAAGGGATGGATACGAAAGTGCGCATGTGGGTTGAACGGGAAGATATTTATTTAGTCTGATAGGCAAAAGGGAATGGGTGTTCATATTTGGTAATTGTTTTGTACATGGTTTAATGTACAACTCTCATAAATCAACGACCACGTATGATCATTCATCTCCTAGGTATTAGAGCCCCTGACAAAAAGATACAGGCAAATGTTTTAGGAATCCAAATACAAAAGATAAAGGCAAGACCACCATCATTTTAGCATTCAAAGAGATGCCAGCCTGCCCACGAAATGTTATCCTGCTGAAAAGGGAAAAGCAAGTTTCCAAGATAATGTTTACCACAGTATCCTGGCAACACCACGTTTAGAGAGAAATCTGTCCAAAGAGATTTCAGTATAATTAAGTTTGACTTCATTAGAAGAAGAAAAAGGATTGTTTGTTGTTTTCCTTTTCACTTAACTAAGCCTCCTTAGAAATGATGGTTTTCATCAAATTCTAATCATGCAAACATTTCCAAACACAAATTAATATACATGAATTGTAAAGCATGGACACCTTTTGTACAATCTATTAATTAAATCACTAATAAACTGCTCTTTTAATCTTCAATTTTGTGGATGTCAGTTAAAAAGGAGAGTTCTTCTAGGAACATTAAAAAAAAAGGGGGATTGGACTTACCATCATCTGATCACAGAACTTGTCATTAAAGGAGTTTGGAAAAAGTCTAGTGACAGAAGTCAGACGGTTCACAACATTCAGTGTCAAGCTTCGATAATCTCCCAACATCATGAGCAATGGTCTCATGTGTGTGTGAATTTGATCTACTTCTATTGTAGCTCCTTCCAAAAACTGCAAGGAAGTAAAGCATGGAATCACAACAGAAATAAAAGAAAATTCAGTTACTTCTGTACAAACACACACTTACAAAAAGTAACTCTGCAGAACTGGTTTCATATTTTTAAAGTTCACAATAAAATGGCTATACAATAAAAAAATGGTTCAACAAATGTTTGGTTTTAAAAAATGCTTTTGGTGGTAGGATGGAGGCTTATGAAGAACATGTTTAATCCTGATACATTGCTCAGTTTACAGAATGTGCTGCAAACAAGAGATTCAGTTAACAGGATTTTATTCCTATAATATTGTTAACTGTGGAGTTATAAAATTCTGACTGGGGAAGAAGTATATAATTATTTAATTTCCTTCTCATTTAACCAGCAGTTTTAAAAATGCAACAGAAAAAGATCTTAACTGAGAGGTAAAAGACACTCAGGCTTTATGTTACAAGCAAAACCACATGTTTGGGACCCTGGTCATAATAAACACAGCTAAGTTTTGTTCACATATTAGCTTTTTTCACAACAAACCAAACATCAGTGTGTGTCTCCACCTATCCATGTTGCCTAACTACATTTCAAAGGAGCATTACAGGAGAATCTGGGCTGCAATCTATAAGGCCTTAGCAGGTGACAGCAACAAGAGGAAAGTTACAGAGGGGCACCAGAAGTACTCTTTAGGATATCCTACTGCAAAGGGAACTTGAGAATGGATAAAAATCACCCAAATCAGATCCACAAGCACAGTTGGAGGTTTTGCCTATATTAAAAAAAAAAAAAAAAACAGTATGCACAACAGTTTACAGGAGGACAGCTATGTGCTATCTTATGCCACAGACAAGGGCAAAATACTGCAAGCTGCCATACTCCACTGAAGAAAGGACTGTGGAGAATCTATATTTAGGGCCAGCCATATCAGTAACTGGTTACAAACTCAGTTAAAGCTGTAGGGCCAGATTCTCTGCTGAAATCCCGAGGTCATTTTGCACTGCCCCAGTAGAGCAAAGGGGTTGGAATCTGGCCACAGTTGGATAGTAGGGATTTCCTCTGGTGTAACTGAACCCCTTGCTAGCATGAAGCTGGTGAAGGCAGCTCCTGCACCAACTACTCCCACACTCCTGCCAGAGGAGAAGAGAGAAGGGGCTTTAGAAGAGGTCAGGAGATGATCCTCTACCAGTGGCAAAAGTTATTTAAGCCTCTTAGCTGCTCTAACTCTTGCCAGGGCCAGTCCTCATAATCAGGGAGCTATAACCAGCTCTGGCATCACCACAGAAAGGAATCTGATCCATAGTATACACATGACCTACAAATCTGTGGATCATTGACATTATTGGTGTGAAACTTATCCTGTGTAATATGCTATGAATACCTGCCCCTCATAATAAAGTAGATACTGACTATGAATAGTAAACACTTAAAAAGATATTTAGTGTAATTATTAATATTTAGTATTAATTAAAGCTATGTTAGAGATCGATCAGCACAAGGTAAGCATAATGCTAATTTTTTTGATTGGGAGCAGTTGACACATCCATAAAACTTTGAAACAAAGCTGAATATATTTAGTCCAAAAGAAAAATATGCTTCCTGGCTAAGAGCCTCTATGCCTGGTTTCCACCAGAGGAAATTTTTATGGGCAAGATCAAATCCTCCCTCAAAACACTTCATAGAAACAATGAAAGCAACTTAATTATACTGGTGCCACCCTAACACAAACAGAGCAGCCATTAATCCCAGTAGAAATTCTACTTCCTTGTTACACTGCTTCTTGGGAAAAGCATAAAGAAAGACCAACACAAAGCAGCATTATTTTAATATCACTAACCTTTCTCATACATGCCTCGCCCGCCTCCTGCAGTTCATTATTTGTTGAGTTAAGTGCCTTGAAAAGTGCAGCAATGATTTTCTCTCTAGACTGAGGTAAGTAATTACAGGCAGCTAAAGCATCTGCAAAAATCAAAATATTTGTGTGTTCCTTGTTAACTTGAAATACAGAAGGGAAAGGCCATTTTTTAAAAAATTCTCTTTATGTTTGTTTTATTTCTTCTGAAATTACTGACAGCAACAGCTTTAACATTTTTGCCACAAGCAACAGATATCACAAGAAAAATGAAAGACTGGTGTTACTATTAATATTAATAGTATTTTAAATTTTCTGAGTGTTATTCAAGGAAGTCATTCCAAAAATATTTAGAGTTCTAATCCTTAGGAACTAAAAGCATTACTGTAAATAACTGAACTGAGGAATATTGTCACTGGAATAAACGGTCAGCCAACTTTTGCTCTCCAACACATGCAATCACACTGACTTCAATAAGGTTAGAAGTATGCTAACAGAGAGCAGTATTTTCCTTCCTTGTTAATAATTTATTTTTAATCCAGTGAGAATATATTAACATTGCTGGATATAACATAATTACCGGTAGTTACTTTTCCCAGAGTAAATATTTATGAAGTTCCTCATTTTCAGATCATTTGTATATTTTCTCTCACTCTCTTTTAAATCTGGCAATAAAGCCACACTTGAATTCAAGAAGTTTCAAGATCATTACTGCCTATAGAAGCTCCTGGCTTGCTTCACATTTTCATGTTCTCTCTATAACTGGAACTTATGTGCATTTATTGCGTGTGACTAGGATTACCAACCCTCCTGGTTTAGCCGGGAGTCTCCTGGAATCGGGCTCCATCTCCAGGAGGCTACTGAAGCCAAAACAGGAGACTTTAAGCCACTAAAAATCCGGCGGTGCAACTGAGCTAAAGCAGGCTCCCTACCTGCCTTGGCTCCATGCCGTTCTCAAAAGCGGCCAGGACATCCCTGTAGCCCCTGGGGTGGGGGGAGGGTTTCCGCACACTGCCTCCGCTCTGAGCACCAACTTTGAAGCTCCCATTGGCCAGGAACTGCAGCCAATGGGACCCGTGGGGTCGTTGCCTGCAGGCAGGGGTTGCACATGGAGCCCCCTGCCCTCGCCCCCCCCCACCCCCACCCGAGGCCACAGGGACGTACCAGCCACTTTCAAGAGCAGCACAGAGCCAGGGCAGGTAGGGAGCCTGCCTTAGCCCCGCCGACTGGGAGCCGCCTGAGATAAGCACCGCCCGGCTAGGGTCAGCATCCCAAACCCCCTCCCGTGCCCCCACCCCCTGCGCCCCCTCCTGCACCAAAACTCCCTCCCAGAGTCTGCATCCCTCAATCCCCCCAATCCCCAGCTCTAAGCCCTCTCCTGCACCCTAACTCCCTCCAAGAGCTTGCACCTGCACCCCCAGAGCCCACATCCCCTCCCATACTCCAAACCTCTTCCCCAGTTTGGTGAAACTGAGTGAGGGTTGGAGAGAGCAGGCAATGGAGATGGGGGAGTGGGGAGAGAGTGGGTGGGGCAGGGCCTTGGAGAAGGGGCGGAACCTTGGGGAAGGGGCACGGAAGGGTCTTTGCGTTTGTGTGATTAAATAATTGTCACAAGTAGGGTTGCCAATTATCTGATTCACAGCTTTGAAAACTAAACCCTGTTCATCCACAGAGCAGGTACAGCATTGGCAATGGAAGTGCAGGCTCCCATGTGCTGTCCCCATCATTATCTCCCAAACTATGATCTGAAAAGAACAACTTCCAAGGACTTCAGTCTGCTGAGATTATCTACAAAAGCACAGTCTGCTGCTATTATAAGGAGAGTGTCTGTCTACCACAAGCTATATTTGCATGCTTTAACTTACTTAAGGCTGCAATTCGAAGAGGTACTAGTGATGGAAGACTTTTGTAACATGGTAATTTCATTAAAGCAGCATCTTCAGCCTCACACAAATTCAACAGCTGAAAGTTTAAAAAAAAAAAAAAAAAAGGAGGTTAGCCCAGTGATTATTGCGAAATAATCTTTCCAGTCACGTTTTCAGCATGGCAATAATTCTCTCTACACAGCTCTGCTCTTGCAATTAGCTGCCTTAAGTTATTTTCAAACAAACAATTAGTTTCATTCAAGAGGCTGAAAATACAAGATGTACACAATTCCATACTTGAAAGTGTCAGCCTGCACAATTTCTAAGAACCCTAGTTAGGTTCAGTGCTTTAATTTACTAGTTTACTGGACTCAGATTCAGAAGACCTGGGCTTTATTCCTGGCTCTGCCACTAGCCTGTTGAAGTGATCGTGAGCAAGTTGCTTCGTCTCTCTGTGCCTCAGTTTTCCTATCTGTAAAATGGCGATAAATGATACTAACAACCTTTATAAATGTTTTGAGATCTACTGATGAAAAACACTATACAAGAGCTAGGTATTATTATTAGGACTCCTCTACCTGGTTTATATGATCTGCTCTCTGCATCATTTTTTTCAACTAGGAACAAGAACTAGGTCATTAGCTAGCTCTTTCCCAGGAGACTACCTTTATCAATAGATCATGTTCCATTCCCTAGACTGAGTCTCATGCTCAAGGCCAGGAGGATGTAGAGATACTGCTGAGTTTGTGATTATCTACCTTCATAACCAGGACCTGTAGACAATGACCTGAAGCATCCTCTAGAGAGCAAAGTAGGCTAATGGTCTCCAAAAAGTCCTTCGAGCCCCCCCCAAAAAATCCACTATGGGGATGCAAGTGAGTTTTTGAAGACCGAGGAAGGAGGTTAAACACAGGAAACAGAAAATATTTTTTTGGTGGCGGAGGGATTTTGTCCTTGAGTGCAGGAGGGTCTAAGGAGGTGAGAGGATAGTACTTAATACCTAGAGGAGGAAAAGAATGCCACTTACTATACTTGGCTTTTTAGCCTCTTCTCTTCCACTGCAGACACCCTGCACCCTTCTCCCTATCGTAAAGAGGAAATATGGGCCGCATCTGTCTAGATGCGCCACCAATGTGCCTCTCTATTGTGCAAGTTTGGTGTTGGGGACCCTTCACAAGCAAGAAGTGTGTTGGGGCATTGCAGAGTAAGGAATGGACCACCAAGCAGCTAGACAATTATATTGAAACTAAGGTCAGTCCTGATACATTGAGAAAGTCCAGAAAACTGGGGACTGTCTCACAGTTCCGAGAGAATATTCAGTTATCTTTATTTTTAAACTTGCAGATTTATTTCAGTGGAACTTACTTTTAAAAAATATGCAACTACACTCTAAGAAAATTAGCTGGATGTTTCTAAAGCAGAAATCAGTACCGACGGCTGATCTACACACAAATTTATAACCAAATTCAGTTAAAGCAGTCACCAATATAAATTAAACCAATAAACACTTTAAAATTAGTATAACTGCATATATGCTAGGGGGTTGCACCAATTTTGTTAATCAATGTGAACATTGTGTATAAACAAGGCCTGCAACAGTTAAAACTGTGAACTTTCAGTATCAGTTTAACACCTACCTCACTGACATTAAGAACACTCCACACTTCTCAAAGCTATTGTTTTAATTTGCAGATGCAGGCAGACAGCCCTTCATCAGTTCACATTTCAAAGATTATATTCTCATTGAGAACCAAAAAGTTTTTTGTTTTTTTTTAAATGAAAGCTTAAATTCAGCAGAAAATATTGATACCCACAAATGGCAGGGTGAGCCTCAACATACAGCATGCACAGAAATGCTGCATGTTCATTTCCATTGTCCCTATTAATATTGTCAGTGCTTAGACCATTGCTATAGGATATAATATAAATACCTTCAGTTTGAAATGTCAGAATGTACAAAAAGGAAAGTACCTCGGTGTAGAAAACCTTGTGTTCCACAACATTTAGATCCATTGTAAATAGTCGGGGCTGCAGAGTTGTGCAAAATGTGTTCCCCTCCATGAGCCCAATCTGGGCATTTGCAGGCTGATGCCTAAGTAAGTGCTTTTTTGGAGGAACCATGTCTTGGAGAACCTACAAAATATCATTTAGAATAGCGTCTTGATTACAGGGCCTACATGATTATATAAATAGTCTATTAAGAGGATATCAGCTTTGCTCATGTTTCTATCCCTCTCATTATGGCTCTCTCACAATATCTGTTTAGAAATCACTGAGCTGAAAAAGATTTCCTTGAGCCAATGTCATTCACATTAATTTGCTTAACAGGCCATTACATATTCCTATTTTTAACTAATATTTTCTTATTTTTTATGGAATGATTAGCTTTTTGTCATCATGACTATTTCTGACCAACTGAGTAACAGTTACATGTTTCATATGAAAAGATGAAGATCTGCACAAAACTGAAAACATTAAAAACGCACCCCTAGACAAAAGAACTTTGTCAAGATAGTAAATGGATCTATATTCTTTTAAAACATTATTAGAACCCTGTAGATCTAAAAAAAAAAAAAAGATGTCTAAAGTCACAGAAAATTCAGAGATTTAAGGATAAAACATGTTTTAGGTCACGCAATTAGAATACGGTCAGATCCTAAAATGTCAGAATGTATGGAAATACTCATTTACTGGTGGGTTATTACATCAGCCTCTTAGTCTCACTTATCTACCCCTTATCTACCTGTGAGATTCTGACTAATTGCCATTATTAGATGTCATCCCTGTTACATGTCTGAATTACAATACGAAGGTCTCTTGTTGTAAGAGGAGATCCTGTGCAGATCCTTTTGGCCTATTGAAAGCCCACTTGACAAGGTTTTTGAGGGATCCCATGTCATTATCTTCTAAGTGGACAAAAAAGGTGATTTGTGCCTGCATGCAAACTTTGGGGAATTTAACATTGAGGGGGTGGGTGGGGAGAGGCACAGCAAAGTCTGTATGGACCCTGTGTGGAGGGTAACATGAGATCCAGTCTTCAGCTTCTACCCAAAGAATGGGACAAGGCCTACTCTACAATTTCAGGAACTAAATTAACCGGAGTAAAATATATATTTAACTGATTCTGACCTAACAGCCAGACACTATATATGTATATATACAAATCAAATAACAGTCCAACTTTGAAATGTGCTTAGACCAATAAAACCTAACAAAGCTAGATTGGCTTGTGCGATGGACTATACAAACCACACTGGACAACAAGGGGTTAAGGAGCTGCTCTGGGCTCAGCCAGTTCCATCGTGCCACACCTGCAAGACATGCACAGGCTGGAGGAGAAGTTAAAAGAGAAGCAAAACAGCTCACTTGTGGGCAGACCAGCAGAGCAGGAAAGAAAACAGATCAACCCTCAGCTCCTGAGGGAAGGGACTGCCTGATCCCGATACACTCTAAGATGGAGTCATTCCCCCCCTCTCTTGCTAACTCCGTTTATTTGTGTTAATTCCCCTTGCTTTTTGTTTGTGGACTACCCTGAAAGGGGAGAGACTTTGAAGTGACCCTGGCCGACAAACCAAGTCACAGAAAGAGGCAGACTGCAACAGAGGTGGGACAGCCAGCAGCAGTAACCCCCGCAGAGAGTGAGCTGCCACGCCATGCCAAGCCCCCAAGTAGGTGCAAGTGGTGAGCCTACACAGCTTGGTTGCCTCTTTACCACATTAAAGGCTTTTAAAATGTACTAAAATATTCAGTTTAACAATGAAGTTTTAGAACTGTAAACTAGACCACAAAAGACTGTGCAAACCAACTATCACCTTCCTATGGGGAGTGACAACCCCTTACAAACTCACCTCCTTGCATAAGATGTCCGAGGAGAAGTTGGAAAAAAAAAAAGCCTGAAAAGTAGGCTTCAGAGAAAGTTAGCTGCAGTGACTTATTGCACCAGCGGAACATTAGTATAGGGAAAGCTATTATCCTGGACTGCTATCATGAAAGCCATATGAAAAATATCCCAAATTAATAGCACTTTAGAGCTTGTTTCAATAGTGTGAAAACCCTTTCAAAAAGCATTTTACAAAACAAAAACCTTAAGCTATTTTAACATACTTCAGTGTCTCAATGAATCCCCTTTGTGATAACCTCACCTCTTTATGTGGCTCCATAATCACAGTAACACTTTTCCCAGTGACCTGTGCAAGCACTTGCAATGAATGCATGGCTTGCTTTCTTACAGTGGAGTTTGGAGAGGTTACTTCTCGAACCAGGTCATGTGTCACATGATGGAAAGACTTTTCCTGTGCTGCTAGGATTTCTTCTGTTTTTTCTTCATCTTTTAAAGGAGTGGCACATCTAATCAAAAGCTGTTCTAGTGTGGTCTTTGCCATAGCAACAGCTCCATTGGAAACCTAAGAAGACACGGATTTGTTAGTGCTGCTGTTATGCAGATTAGCGACCTTTACAAACACTATGTTCAGTTATGAATGACTGTTCTGCCAGAAATTTAAAGTTAACACACCTTTTTAACCTTTTCCACCTTTCATCCAAAGATAGCAAAGTAGAGTGCTATGCAATTTCATAAATGAAATCCTAAAGCGAGAACACCCTGATTGCTTGGCCAGTGAACAATTCAGGTTTCAGAAAAGGTCAAGAACTCTATTCTCTAAGCATCTACTACTAAACAAGAACTACATTAAAGCTGATCGGTAGCAAGATACACATTTTTCCAGAAGTAGAGTTTAAAATGAAGAAAAATAATGTTTGTCCACTCAAATCACAGCATATTTAATTTATTTTGTTGATTAAAAGTCTGTAGGTCAAATTTAACTCAGAGGTAAGCAATTCCAACAACTTCAGTGGAGTTGTAACCAATAAAACCAGAGCTAAAATTTGACCCAATGTGCTTGAGATCTTCACTAGGTTCAAATAAAAAGACGAACACATTCACAACAACTGTTACGGGTATACTAAACTTTACTTTTAAGTAATAAAAGTCAGATTAGCAAGAGTTTAGTTTGTATAAATTTAACATATGAAGTTCCATAATTTCCCAAACACTCACTGAAATCATCCATACATTAAATACCTCTCCAGTTAGGTCCATCATGACAAATAGCAGTGCCTTGAGGAAAGTCTGCTGGTTCTGGAGGACCCAAATTAAAGGCAGTCGTTCCATGAGGAATTTAATGGACACCACACCTCCTAGTTTAGCATACCAAGCTTGTTCATAACAGCAAGCACATAAACGCTCCACAATGTATGAAAACAAAGGAAGCTGACAAGCCTAAAAATAAAATAAAAAATAAAAAACTGTTAATTATTTAATTCAATCAGCACATCCCATTCCCAGTTTTAAAGCATTCAAGTGCACTATTGAACAGGCTAAAACTAAACAATTAAAGATTATATTACCCTTTCCTTCGAACCCAGAATAATGCTTGCAACATCGAATATCACAGCGAGAGCCACTTCCCCTATCTTGCAGAGCTCCTTCTCCTCATATGCCATACAGATGGCTATGGCATCAATAAGTACCAAAGGATCCATTCCTTTTGATCCATTTTCTTCACTGTGAAACATGGCTGTGCTGGACTGGCTTCCAACCTGATAGCACTGCAGCAAAAAAGGGCCTACCATTTGTATTGGAGGGGGGAAAAAAGAACAGATAATGGATACTTCAGCATTAACAATCTTCTCTGATCAACCCATTGCAAAACTAATGAAAATTATGACTATTTGCATGTAAATGAATTGTCATAATTTTTTTAGTTTTTAAATGAAAACTTATTTGAAATATTTTCTTGCCTTTAATTCGGTGACTATGTACGTCACTATGAAATTAAAACTAAGAATATTAAAGTAAAATTACATTTAAGTATCTTGAAGCATTAGCTTACAGCATCTCTTTTTTTCCCCATCACTTGAACTATATAAAAAGGTACAAACCACGGTTTATTAAGTTACGTTTTATAAGTGAAAGATACTGCATTACTCTTCATTATTTACACAATTCCTTTTCTGGTCCTTCAAAAATTAAAAGAAAACAAAAGAAAATGTACCCAAATCCCAACATGTGGGGAGGGAGTGGGTGGAAAGTCTATAACAAAAATTTTGCATTTAAGGTTACAAATGCTTTCTACATCGGTTGATATCAAAAATATACATAGCTCAGAGTTTTCAAAAATGGTCTGTTTAGTTATAACTTGTGCACATTTCATTGTGTTTAATTGTCTATTTTAAAAATATCATTAAGTTATAACTTTGTTTCAACTTTAAAAAATAGTTTTGTAAGTATCGCTTACAAAACTATTTTTTAAAAGTCGAAACAGTTAAGTAACAGAAGAGAAAGAGTAAGCATATTCAAATAGGTGTTGTAACAATAATATAATTAAGAAACATAACTAAGAACTTAATGTAACCAACTTCAATTTTTTGCCCTTTTTTAGGCAATAATTTATTGCAAAAGACTAAAACTTTCTTCTCCGATCCCCCAACAGTTCATGACATTTCTATTCTGCATTTACTCACCACATTGCTGAGCTACTGCCACCATTGTGTAATGGCGGATTAGGCTGGCTACAAAAGGCAGAGCACTAGGTCGCAGATCTTTGATGACTGCTGACATGAAGGCACCTGTCAATGCCTGTTCAAATGTTTTACGGGCAGGAGTATCCTGTGCTTTGTACCGATGTGAAATAATTACACTGGGTATGGACTTCTCAGTAAAGCTGAAAAGACAAAAATTATATCTATATTATAATCCTAAACTACCATGCCAACAGTTCAACCATGACCATCAAGGACTTAATTTACAGTTTGTTCCTGACTTCTAACCCCCACCCCCTCATTCTGATAAAGCTAGATCAGTTCATTTAATCCATTTTAATTTTGGCAACCACTGGCAACATGATGGATGGCTCAATTTCATCACAAACATTTAAAGCCAGTGGTTCAGAAGAGGCCACACATATTCCAAATAATATGTATACAGGCATCACAGTGGAATTCAATTATAGAATGGCATTTTTGATATTTCCACACTTTTATTTTATTAAGTTAGATGACATTTGATTTTGATCTTTCAGGTCTGAAATGTTATTTATCTATTAATTCACTGCCCAATAAAACCTATTTGCTTCAAAGTCCAGATAGACTTTTTAAAAGTTACATTTATGTCAAATCTAAAATACATTACATCATTATAAAAACAATCGTGCTTTTTAGCTACATATTATTTCCACTGAGGGAATCAATGTAACATATAGATTATGCATACAGATGGCAAAAGTAACTTAAATGCAATGATTTTATTATCAGTGATTTAAACTTAAACTACTTTAACCAAACTACCTAGAAAAGCAACTGCTTAATTTAACAAACCCCAGCTCAGGAAAATACCTGGTATTTTCCAAGATCAACTTTATTAAAAAGGTTTTATATTTCCACAGAACACACTGATTGAATGTCTAACTACACTGCTTTTTCCACTCATGCTTTTGTCCAGAACAAAACACTTCATTTTATTTTTAAATTGCATAGAAAAATATTAAGAGTTAATCAGCCCCTAATAAGAAGCCTTCCATTAGGGCTGTTAAGGGAGGAGAAAAGAAAGCAAACATAAGGGTTTTGTTTGGCAACTGTGGAGAAGTAAGAAGGGCAATTGACACACAGCTGGAAGGAGGAGACTTTTCCCAGGAGGTGCAGAAAGTGGGTATGCATAATGGGGAAGGGATTGTGTTAGTATACAGATTACTAGGTAGGAGATTGTTTGATGACTCTGGCCCCATTCCTATCCATCATCTGATTCACCTTCCATCATCTACCCCTGTTGGTATGTCTACACTTGCAGCGACATGTGGAGTACAGATACAGCACACCAGCTAGTACAGGTATAAACAGCAGTGTAGATGCTGAGGCACAACTTAGGGACGCAGAGTAAAGCAGAGTGACCTTCACACCGGAATGTTAGAGAACATACAGCCCTCTACATGCCCAAGCAGTGTAAGGTAACTCCCATGCCTACACTGCTAAAAATAGCAGCGTAGCGTCCTGCTGCCTCCCTCCTCCTAGAGCCTTTCACTAGGTGAGCAAAGGCTTTGCTAGAGGGGAGCTGTTGGAGCTTTTTACTTCACAGAGAAAAGGCTCCTGCAGCTCCCCACCAGCAGAGCCTTTCCTCGCCATAGTGAAAGTCTCTGGGAGAAGGGAGGCAGCAGGGAAAGGCTTTGGCAGCTCCCTGCTGCCGGAGCCTTTCCCCCCAGCCTCTCCCACCTGCCACAGACTTTTACTGCCATGTGTATCTACACACCACAGTTAGTGTGGATGTAGCCTGCCCTTCACAGCAGTGTGTAGTTACAGATATTCTACCTACTACTACAAGTGTAGACAGGTCTATGTCAGCCTCTAGTATCCTCCTCTACCTTAAACATGAACCCAGATTCAGCCATCCCAAGTACATGGCTTTCTTTGACAAAAATTGGGTGGGGGAGGAAAGGGGGGCCGGGGAAGGAAGAGAGGGAAGGGAGAAGGGTATAAGCATGCAAGCTCCCACATGGAGGCAGAGATTAGGCACAATGCAAGAAGAGAGGTTACTGGTCTGCCAGGAAGACCTGTTATATTGAAACCAGAACAAAAATCTGTTTCTATATTAAAGAATTTACATAGCAAAAATTTACCCAGCTTTCTGAAAAAAATAACTGTTCCATGTGCCAAAGTGTTGACAGTTTAAAATGATATTATTGTGCCAAAATCACTTTAAAATACTTAATCACTAAGATAAATTCTATCTGTTCCTTCTGATATCCTACTATAGTGCTTTGACCATTATCTGGAATTCTGAACCTCAAAATTCTGGAATATTCCAACCAACAATTCACCAATAGGACACACAATTGTCTTAAATCATCTCCTAACTTACCAAACTGACCCCCCCAGTCTCTCCCCACACTTTTTTTTTTTGGCTAGGGGTAAGGAAGAAGTGTCAAGAAACTACCATCCATCATCTATGGTAAATAAAACAAAATTCTAGAACGTCCCTCAAGAGAAGGGAGGCCCCAGGCTTTGGACATTTAAAACAAAAACAGGATTAAGTACCAGAAAGCAAACTGCAGATAACAATCCCACAATGGATGCGCATTGTATAGACTCAATGATTAATTTCTGCCTCAAAATTATAGTATTCTATGGACAGTTCACATTTTACATAAATATAAATGCTTTCAAGGATTATCATACTTGGGATGTGCAAGGAGCTGATATAAAGCATGTTTATTATCATCCAGGCTCATCATGGCTACCAAGAAACACTTGATCACTTCCCAAGCCTGCCTCCGATAATATGGCTCTGTGTTAGCACTCTTCAAGCAGTCCAGAGCAGTCTCAATTGCCTGAAATGAAAAATAAGACCTCATCATCAACTGAGCACTGGTTAATCATGTTGCCTTATAATAAATAGGCTTGTAAGGGTACCTAAGTCACTTAAATACTACTTCTGCTACTCTTCAAACCTCTCAAGTTAAAAATGTCAAATTTCTGCATAATATACATAGACTTGAGCGAACTTGAAATTGTTACGTTTATTCTGGTTTCATGTGAATGGAAAGCTCTGAATACATCATGGATACAAAAATTTCATCCGCATCCACAACAATTTCCTGCGATCTGCATTCCACCCATTGTATATATCCGCATGTGCGCCCGCACCAACAGCCTTACTGTTACAGCGCTGTGCAGACGTAAAAATTTGGATCTGCATCAGATACGCAAAGATGGTAAAAAGATGGTTACCTAGGGAGGTGGTGGAAAAGCCCTGGCTAGGATGATTTAGTTGGGGTTAGTCCTGCTTTGAGCAGGGGGTTGGACTAGATGACCTCCTGAGGTCTCTTTCAACCCTAATCTTCTATGATTCTATTAATACAACCACATCCACAGATGCAGATATGCACAGATTTTCAGGGCTCTACATCATGGCCAAAATCATGGAAAATTTATTCCTTCCTTCCCCCACTCGCCATGTAAACACTTTGTCTCTTCCCTCCAGCAGTACTTACTGCACATAATTCCCACCTATGCTGGCTATAAAATGGTGTGGGTGTGTGTAAGTAAAAATTCCCTGTAAGCTGCATGGCTGGGAACCAGCCTATTTAGCGCCGCACAGGCTCTCAGGGAACCCGCCCAGGGACCTGCCGTGGAGCCCCTCCCCAGACCCCCAACCTGCCGCAGTCCGGGTACCCTTCCCCCAGCCCCAACTCAGCCTGTGTCCCAGACCTGCCGGGGTAGCACAGCCCAAGCGACCTGGACCCAGCTGCAGCCGGATCAGTCTGGATCCCACCGGGGCGGCACAGCCCGACCCAACTCTGACCCAGTCCCAGGCACAGCCAAATCAGCCAGGGCAGATCTCCCCACCTGCTGGGGCAGAGGCAGCTAGCCTGCAGCCCCAGAACTCCCACAGCAGAGAGAGGTGCCTCTCCCCCCGAGCCCAGGTGCTGCTGCAGGGAGAGAGGGCTGGGGGGAGTCCTCTCTTCCCGCCATAGCCCCAGAGCACCCTCCTGCACCCCAAACCCCTTATCCCCACCCCAGAGCCCACACACCCCAACCCTCTGCCCCGGCCCTGAGCCCCCTCCCACACTCCAAACCCCTTGGCCCCAACCCCACCACATGAATTTTGTTATGTACACTAATACGAAGGTGATGGAGGTGATGTGACACACAAAATTCATTCTGCATATGAGTGGGCAAAATTAGGGGGAACACTGCGCTGCGAGTGTTTGCGCGCGCAGATTCTCTCTTCGTAGATGATTTGTTCCTTTTTCCACACAATACAAAAAGTTTTTACATCATACATTCTAAAACCTGTGTTAAGCAACTCCTAAGAAGAACTGTACTCAAGACATTTGAGGATACTTGAAGTTGTCTCTTAAGAGCAGGTCTTATATATTTTATACTTAAATCTTTATAAGTGCACATACTTTATATTACATCCTTCCCTGAAATGGAAAAGCACACCCAAATAGAAGACAGACATGCATCAAATGTGACCCATGTAGAAAATTCATTTGGGGGGCATGAAATAAGAAATGTCATTGCTTAACTGATTGTAAAATGAAATCCAATCATCCATGCTTAAACAGTTAATATGAGATTAGGTAGATAAAAAAAATGACCTTTGAAGACCCTTTTGCTACAGACAAAGGGATATTTTGTTTCTTTCTAAAGCTAGGTCTACACTAGGGGGAGGGATCGATTTAAGATACGCAAATTCAGCTATGCAAATAGCGTAGCTGAATTCGACGTATCCGAGCAGACTTACCCCACTGTGAGGACGGCGGCAAATCGACCGCCGCGGCTCCCCCTTCGACGGCGCTTACTCCTACCTGCACTGGTGGAGTACGCGCGTCGATTAGGGGATCGATTGTCGCGTCCCGACGAGACACAATAATTCGATCCCCGAGAGATCGATTTCTACCCACCGATCCAGGCGGGTAGTGAAGACAAGCCGTAAGGAAAAATCATCTTTTCATCTACTGAATTAACTAGCTGCTCTATCATCTTTTAAGCAATCTTATCAAGGTCTCAATGAAAAGAACAATGAGTTCTCACAGACCACTGAAGTGGAACTTTTCTCATCAGAGCACTAAAAGGAAAGATGGATTTCTTACGTTTTCAGCTCATTCCAAATTTTCTAAAATTCAGCATTTACTTTCAGCACCGGTTAAGCGTACTGTAAATAGTTTTGTTTCCTGGGCAACTCTAAGAAGTTGACCAGTGCTCCATGTAATTGAAGAGACAGCTGTGAAACATAAAAGCCTTTAGATACCATGCAAATTCAGCTTTCTAGAAGGCTAGACAGAAGTCAGCATTAGTGAGGTTGGTACACATTCAAATCTTAAACAATTACATTAATATTAGTGTGGTTCTACTATTTAAAAAAAACAGCAGGAAAAGAAACTAGAAAGTTTCAGTACTCCGCTCCTGAGCTGACCATATGAAACTGTGAGAATTGGGAGAGAAATAAATAATAATAAAAAACACACACACACAAAATACACATAGAGAGGGCATGCCATTTGTGCCAACCAAGCTTTGGGCATTTTCCTGTCCACAAAATCTAATACAGACTTGCACATGAATTGATTTTATTTGCTAATGAAGAGCTGATTTATGGACCAAGAAATAATAAGCTAAGTATGAACTCTTTAGCCAGATACAATGGTATAAAATAAAATAATCCTTTCATTGTTTTCCATGTGTTTGAAAAAAAAAATATCAACCCTGCTAAATGCATCAAGAATCCATTATGCCACTTATATAATCAATTCAATAAAAATGTGTTTAAGGACATCAGCAATTCATCACTGAAGCTGATGGCATATGTACTAGGAGTTTTAATGAGGATATTCCATAAGCAAATTTTAACAGTGCAGAAACAGTGAAGGAAACTGACTAGGGAAAAAAAGGGTAAGCTTACCTTTTCCATTGGAAGCTGAATAGAGGCTTTACAGTCTGAAAACTCTACTGTAATACTGGGTCCTTGAATTTCCGTAACTATGTATTGTAGTTTCTGGGATTCCTTTAACATCTTCCTGTTACTTCCACCAAATTTACCAAGGACACGATAAGCCACATGAGAAATGCTGTCAGCAGGATTGCGTAATGTACGCCATAAAGCCTACAGATAATTTAAATGTTTAAGCGTGCTATATTTAGAGAAAAGTGTTGCTTCAAAATATTATTATTAACTAAACCTGCACATTTCTATACAAGAGAAATTTATTTCTCTCTCAGTGAATAAAATCTCTCTCTCCAATAGCTTACCAGACATTACAAGAATTTCCTCTTTTTGAAAATCAAATGTTTCCATTATGTTGTATTTAAGCAACTGGTCTTTTACTTCTGGTTCTAAAAAGTAGTATTAGCTTTTCTCAATATAACAGAGAAACAGCACAGTTCTCAATTACAATTTAGATTTCATGGCTAACACTGGAAGGGAAGCATTATATACAAAACACAAGGACTCACTGAGGCTGAAGTAAATTTAGGTTAGTGTGCTACTTAATAAGGAAGCTCCATATACATAGGGCTTGAAAAGTAAATGCTATGTTTGGAGTGCAAGGTATATTCAGCTTTTTCTGCATGTGATGAAGAACATCCCATTTTAGAGGAAATGGGCAAGTTTAATTTAAAGCTCTTCATATGTGCATCATCCAGCTTGAAAGTTCTGTGTCTACTTTGTACAGACCTAATGGGAATGGTTCTCAGAACACAGACCACCCTGAGATTCAGCAATCCTAAATTTCAAAGCAAAGGTTTAGGGATATTTAAGTGATCAATGACCCCTAGTGGTTTTAGTAAAAACTACATATTTACCTGCATAAGCTCCGCTCGAACTGGCTGAATATGATCATACAGGAAATCTGGCTGTAAATTATCCACACACAATTCAAGAGTTCTCAAACCTTGGCTAACCAGGGTCTGAGATCCATTTAGAGCTGACACCAAAGGATCCATCAACATTGGCAGATAAGGAAGGAGGGAGCTCAATCGAACTGGTACAGTGAGACAAAGTTCTACAAACAGATCCTTCATATGCTGCTTGTGCAGGCCACTTTGCAACATATTAAGTCCTGAAAAATAGTAGGCGGTTACATATTTTTAAAAACAGACACTATAATAATATGGTCTAAAACAGGAGTGGGCAAACTATGGCCCGGGGACGCATCTGGCCTTCCAGAAGTTTTAATCTGGTTCTCAAGCTCCCGCCAGGAAGTGGGGTCCGGAGCTTGTCCTGCTCTGGCGCTCCAGCCGGGGAATAGGGTCAGGAGCTTGGCCCACTCTGCGCGGCTCCTGGAAGCAGCAGCATGTCCCCCCTCTGGCTCCTACGCATAGGGGCAGCTAGGGGCTCTACATGCTGCCCCGGCAGCTCCCATTGGTTGGGAACCGCAGCCAATGGGAGTTGCAGGGGCAGCGCCTGCTGACAGGGCAGCACGCAGAGCTGCCTGGCCGCACCTGCATAGGAGCCTGCATGGGGACATGCCGCTGCTTCTGGGAGCTGCTTGAGGCAAGCACCACCCAGACCCTGCACACCCCTAACCCCCTCTCATGCCCCAACCCCCTGCCCCAGACCTGATCCCCCTCTCACCCTCCGAACCCTTCAGTCCCAGCCCAGAGCACCCTCCTGCACCCCCAAACCCTCATCCCCAGCCCCACCCCAGAGCCCACACCCCAGCTGGAGCCCTCACCCCCTCCTGCACCCCAATCCCCAATTTTGTGAGCATTCATGGCTCGCCATATAATTTCCATACCCAGATGTGGCCCTCAGGATTTCACTTTCCTGATATTGATTACCTCTCTCCAAATCTCAATGGTTTGGCTTGCTCCCCTGCTCAGCATTAATACTTCTGGCTGCTATCTTTTCAGTCATGCATACCCTTATAGCCAATCTAATTTTGTTAAATTAGTTTGTCTTTAGACACCGTCACCATTATTTTTTTAAATCTGAGAAGAGGGAGTTTTTCTTTGTAGCAGTCTCCCCAAATTGCCATGGTTCTGGCCACATTGCTTCTCCTATCCCACTCTTACTCCTCAGTACTCCATGCTAACAAGAACAAGCAGAGCAGAACTCACAACCAGAGGCAAAAAGAGTGAACAGCAGCAGCTGAGATAGCCAGAACCCTGGACACGGAGGCAGTGAATAGCAAGAGGAAATAGCCTAGAGTCAGATATTTAAAATACATGTCAATTGCCAAGAGTCACCATGTGTGATATCTATAAAACACTTTTACCCAGTAATAGAACTGCATTTTCAACACTTAATCGGAAATAGGGAAAGATATTTGTTCTGACCTTGCAGTAAGTTTGGTAACAGTGGCAAGAACTCTTGATACAGGAGATCATGACTGCCTCCTCCAATAGATCTGAACAGTGCTCGAAGTAGAAGGAAATAGTTGTATGGCTCCTTGGCAGTCTGTGCAAGTTCCATAGAGCTGTTCACTATCTTGTGCAAATGTGGCTATAAAAAGAAAAGCTTCAAGATTAAAGCATCCATTTCATCATCACTGTTTAAAAGTTCAACAGGATACAAAGTTATTTGCTGTCAATCTTCTAGATCAGGGGTTCGTGACCCCCAGGGGGTCATGAGGTTATTACGGGGGGGGGGGGGAGGGGGAGGAGAGGGGTCGCAAGGTGTCAACCTCCACTCCAAACCCTGCTTTGCCTCCTGCATTTATAGCAGTGTTAAAAATAAAAAAGGTGTTTTTAATTTATAAAAGGGGTCATGCTCAGAGGCTTGCTGTATGAAAGGGGTCACCAGTACAAAAGTTTGAGAACCACTGTTCTAAATGAAATAACCTTCCTTGATATAGGTGAGCAGCAGAAACACAAGCTTAACAAAGAGGCTGCTAAAGGTTAAACATTAAAAATATAGAAAAAGATTATCTGAATTAGAGCTAAGAAATGTATCATTCTCAACCACTGGAGCCATGGGTTTACATTAGTCACAAATGAAAGAGTTTGTTTTGTACTGCAGGATAAGTGAGCAAAGTACTAAGTACAAAACAAAAAACACTGAATCCGACATAATTGGCAACCCGTGCTCCAAAGAACCTTAAGGATGGACTAGTAGAAATATCAGAGGTAAACGAGCAGAGAATTTGTACAGCACTCTCTTGCTCTAGGTCTATCATTAATGCCTTCATTTTCATTAGCACTAAATTCACAAATTTTTTAAAAGCACTCCATTTTTTTTTTTTTTAAATCTCTCTGCAATTAGAAATTTACAATTCTGGTTAAGGTCGTCTTAGAATGTAGGGCATTAACAGCTTGTGGAAACTATTAAAAATTGCAAGGAGATATCAGGACTGTCTCATCCCAGGTATGAATCGTGAAATAATTCTAGCTTTTATTAACATCTGAAAGCCATGTACTCTGCTACACAACTGCTGTGAATAGCTTTCATCATTCAATTAAATTGTCTACTCAAGGCCACATCATCAATTTTGTTGAAACAAAAATATAACACAAGCATGGAACTGTGAAGGCAGTAAATCATACCATTTAAATTGGATTTGCAGTTTATAAAATGTAAGTGACCTTGATTTTGATGACAGGTGAGGGGAAACTACATTACATGCATATACACCTCTACCCAGATATAACGTGACCCGATATAACACGAATTCGGATATAACGCGATAAAGCAATGCTCCAGGGGGTGGGCCTGCGCACTCCAGCGGATCAAACCAAGTTTGATATAATGCGATTTCACCTATAATGTGGTAAGATTTTTTGGCTCCTGAGGACAGCGTTATATAGGGGTAGAGGTGTAGTTTCAGATTACTGTTGCCTTACAAAGAAGCAAGTTACATTAGTAATCGATAAGTAAGACTAAACTGCTCTATCTAGACAGCACTCAACCAGTCCTTTTATAGTGAACCCCCAAACTAAATATCTACCAATATAAAGTTGTTTATGTTGGATACTTCACTCTTTTTGGGGGAGAGGGAATGGGAGGAGGAGCAGACAAACAGGGTTACTTAAGATTTTATACCTTTTTTGCCTATATACACAGTAAGTGGTTCTAAGGAAACTCTTTACTTTTGTGCTTTTAAGTACAGAAACCATCACATTTCTAAGCTCATTTTAATGAGGCAGCTTAGACAATACTTGTCACAGGATCAATTTTAAAAACCATTTTGTTTTCCAATCCAGACTTCAATGGCATTACTTGCACAAACATACTCCTCTCATTGAAGCTGTGTCATAATAAAGGCTACAATTAAGCATTAATATACTGTAGAAGGATTATTAAAGAGAAAAGTGATTTGAACTTTTTATTGTGGCTACAGCAATAAAGGATAAAAATACAGTAAGATACATAGCCTGGCAAGAAAGTTATTCAAGCAGGGAAAACTTTATGGAACTCCCAAGCAGACAACTCATATACTCAATCATAAAGACTTAGAATTTTCCACATCACTTCACAGTTCCCAATATGAGACAGTCATTCATGAAAAATATTTCTTATAAGTAGTCTATCTTCTGCTCTCTGCATGCTGGATCCCTATCATTAATGGAAGGTTTTTTGTTGTTGTTGGGTTTTTTGGTGGGGTGTTTGTTTGAAAACATAGAGAACATTATTCAAATGTTAAAGTGGTCATTTCAGGAAAGGCATTTTATTGCTAAAAACAGTGAAGAAAAATGCAAACACAAATTGGAATATTTTCCTTCCCTTGGTCAAAATGAACTTTACCTTCAGCATTTGCTCATTTTCAGCTGCAAATAGTGAAACAGAACCAAAGACTAGTTTGAACAGCTTGAGATACAGATTGGACAGCTCCACATTCGAGCCCATTTCTGGCAGCCGATCTAGAAGATACTCCACCAGAATTGTAGCAAAAAGGGCAGAGGTGGTCAGGTTTGCCAAAAAGGAATTAGCAACAATCTGTCAAAAGAAGCAGATAGGGCAATACTAATTCCATTATGAAAGGAACACCGGAAAAGTCATTTTTTTTTTTTTAATGGAAGTAAAGTAGTCACTGCTGTTGCTGTTCCACCATCAGTGACTCGGTTTAAATTATCCGCAAAGGATAAATTATCGTGTTCCCTGTGCAACATATCAAACTTTTCACTTAACTGGCCCAACTCCTATAGTTATTGCACAAGTATTAAAATCACATTGCAGTCTAAGGGTATTAATACTGAAGGACAGTAGATGAGACCTCTAGGTTAGGGGTTCTCGACCTTGTTCTTTCTGAGGCCCGCCCCATGCTATAAAAACTCCACGGTCTACCTATGCCACAACTGCTTTTCTGCATATAAAAGCCAGGGCCAGCATTAGGAAGTAGCAAACAGGACAATTCTTGGGGGCCACATGCCACAGGACCCCCTGGAAAGCTCCCTTGCTCAGGCTTCAGCTTCAGCCTCAGGTGGCAGGGCTCAGGGCCCTGGGCTTCAGACCCATACGGTGGGGCTTCGGCTTTCTGCCCTGGGCCCAAGTGAGTCTAATGCTGGCCCTGCTTAGCGGACCCCTGAAACCTACTCCCGGACCCCTGGTTGAGAACCACTGCTCTAGGTTACTACTTTCTGCACAACTCAAAAACCCCCTCCATTCAGCACGTGAACAATACAGTCCACCAATACCTTCACTGTTAACTTGAAATGTTTACATTTAAGTTACATGGTTTAAATTTTATCTACACAGCAATAACTGTAGAAAATAAAATCCATCTTTGCAGAATATTTATATTGTTTCAATCTAGACTGGCTGTAGAAATACCTTAAAAGTTAATTTCCATGTTCTGAATTAAAAACAAATATGAAGTCTGATTTAGAGCAAAAAACAGCTATGCCTCACTGCTGTATAAAGTAAAGCCATTTACCTGAAGGGCATAGTTTTTTGAGATTCTTTCCACCAAATAAGGAACAGTAGTTTGAAAGATTTCTTTAAAAGTCAAAGGATTCATCATTGTGAAGACACCAGCAAAATGCTCCAGGACCTCCTTTTCCTCTTTCATCCTGACTGTCTGACAGTTCGCAACTCGAATATATGTCTGGCCATTCCCTGCTATTTGGACCTAATGCAGCAAAGTTCATATACAGTTAAGTAATGCTGTCACAACATGAACAATTTCCCTATTCTCAAAATATCTGTATAGAATGCCAGTTGGTACACAGTGCCTTACATGCAAGACAACAATGCCCCAGCCCTGGGAAGTTTTCAGAAAATACATCAAAATTCGACATTTTAAGCACAATTACAAAATTAAAAGTTGCCAAGTCAAGAGTGGGAGGGGGAGGAGACAAAGATAACATCACATTATATTTGGGCAATTATATAATTTCAGACCAAGTCTCCCGTTAAACTACAGATTTCAGTTAGACATAGGGTAAGTGAATCCCTTCGTGAATTTTTGAAGGCAGGATTGTATTTATTTAATAGATTCTAGAGTCTGACCTCCAACATAACACGGACCATAGACTATTTGTTTACAAAATACACATTTTTACTCACAGACCACCAAGCACTTTGTCAGTCTTTAAATTAATGAAATTCTATAGAGAAGCATTTCCAACATCATAAATTCCACACATATAAAAACAAAAACACCCAAAACCTAGGTATATAAATATAGCCCCATGGACTTCATTTTCATACATGGATCAAAAATATTCTGTATTAAAAACACATAGTATACAGAGCTTTTGTGTATAAAAGTGACACAGAATTATGCCCCGGCCAGACTACATACCTGATAAATATCCAAAGCTTGCATTGCATATTTCACCAACTTTATATAGATCTGTGTCTCCTTTGGCTGCAACTGTTTGTTAGGAATGAACTGTGCTTCTGGAAGAAGGAAAGAATAAGCAAAGTTTGTCTCTATTACAAATATCATTTGATTTTATGTTATAAAGTGCAAAATTAAAAGTGGATGTAATTAAATATTGTGTAGTATTACCACCAGGTGCTTTGCACGATGTTATGCCCCATGTAATTGTCTTGACACCACAGACCAAAGTTTTTACCAAGCTTCGGCAATCTGTGACCTGGAACGTCTGCTTGTCTTCTTTCTCTTTTTCCCCTTGTTTTTCAAACACAGGTGCTGGTGCTGGGGTCACAGGAGTGGCAGGGGCAAGGGATGGAACAGGAGCTGCATTTGCTCCTGTCGGTACTCCAGGTAAAGCCGCTTCAGCTGCGCCAAGTTCAGACTGTGGCTTACACTTTTTAAAAATGACAGAAAGCTGGTACCGTGCTATGGTATGAAATTTCAAAACAAAAACCTGAGGCAGGAGAGAAAAAACAAAAAGGGAGATTGAATTAATTTTGAAGATTGACCCTAAAGTTAATATACTAGAAACAAACTGCTTCAGACCAAGACAGCTGGGTTAATAAAAATTATACTCAAGATCTCAGAAATACCAAATAGCCCCAAAATAATTCAAGTAATCCCTGTTAAAATTCTCTCCTAAATGGACTGACAATATTTGATTTACCTTAACACATTCCAAAAAGTAAAAAAATACTTGATGAAGACTAATTAAACCCCCCAACTGAGATCTCATCTCATTATGATTACATTCCTGATCTGTCTGACATCAGAGAACTAGATTTTTCAAACAAAAATTAGAACAGTCATAAGCAATCCTAGAGTAATACTTGCAGATCTCCTAGTTTCCACGGTTTAACTGCTTCCATGAATACATACAATTCTATGCTTTTCTCCCTTGCTTCATATTTCTCACCTTCTTTCATTTAATTTTACTGATTATTTTTCTAAATTTTAACTTCCAGTTTGATAAATGGGCAAAATCATAGGATACCTGGAACACAGACACTGCCAGTCCATTACACTGCACCACAATACCATCTGATATTAAAGAATCTTCATATATAGGGTCAGATCTACTTTGTGTTTTGAGCAAAAACACGCCTTACTATCCATGAAAAACTGCCAACTTTAGACTAAAAACCTAGCCTAAGCAGTAATTCATGTTACTCTGCTAGGATACAGTTCAGGAGTAGTGATGACAAAATTTCAAAGCAGCCATATCCAACCCAGCCCCCTCCCCAGGCAGCTAGCGCCATGATATAAACTGTCATTATAAACAGTTTAGAGAGAAGATGGGGAAGGGAGAAAAACCAAAATCTTCAGGGATCTGAAATCTTTGGGCCTGCCCGCCCAGGAGACAAAGAATATGATGCCACAGCCTTGAACTGCTATGAGACTGACCTGGCTTTGATTCTCAGGGCGGCTCTCATACCTCAAGACTGCACTACCAAGGCCATGTTCACCCTGAGGTCTTTGTGAAAGTCCCAAGCTGTTAAACTAACCATGTTGTATAAATACTGCTCAGAGAACATCCAGATCCCATGGTGGTAAAAGCACTGGAGGCCTGTCTGCTAGTTGCAGTCAGAGTGTTAAAGTAGTTAGAGCTTCACTGACACTAGCACAGCAGTGGCAGATAGTCACACAAACCTCAGTGTAAACAAGGTCCTAGAGGAAGTATGCTTCACACTTGAAAGGTAATGGGTGCTCAATTTAGCACAGCAAAACTCCCAGAATGTAAAGGACTTGTGATGACAGGTTCTTTAGGAACTCCCATCCAATATTCAGCTGGAAAGAGGGGCGTTATAACAAGGGAACCTAAAGACGGAGTTTATTAAACAGAAAGGAATGGGGACACCCAATACTCTAAAAAGGGATGCTGAGGAACTCCAACTAAATTGCAATTCAAATTTTCCAGCTGTCGAACATAAGCTGAACACCAGCTGAGGACGGAGAGGAACTTCCCTTCAGGTTAAGATACTGCAAAAGTTTTAAAATCCTCCCTTTGAATTATCTGGACATGGACACTGCTCAAGGCAACAGACAAGACTAGATGGTGTATTTCAGTCCAACTACTCCTATATGTTCTCCTTCCCATGGGGGTGGATGGGAGAAAGTATTAAGAAGCATTTGGCAATATATTAATAAAGATTAAGAGAGTGGATGATAAATTTATAGATCATTCCAATATTAAAATTTCTCAACCAAATCAATACCTCTAACATCCTCATAAGAATATCTCTGCCATTTCCATTTTCTTGTTCACTTTTGGAACGGATACAGTCTACCAAGTTTAGAAGAAGCTTGCAAGACATAGTCTGGATACTACTAGGTAATGACTCATCATCAATGTTTTTGGCAAATAACTGGACAGCAAGGGAGAGATCATTGAGTGGTAAATGCTGACGGACGTGATGTACCAGATCTGCCAGTGTACTATATGCAAGTGGCCTATGGATAAAAAAGGAATTAAAAGACATCACATTGATTATACAGTTATAGTATGCTGCTACTCAGCTATCGTTAATTGTTACTACATTAAAAACTATTTTTAAATATTAAAATTCAAATTGTAATAGATTTATTTGTACATTCACATTTAACTCTCGATAATGTATTTGATTCTTTCCTGTATACAAATTATACATTTCCTTTGTACTTTACTATAGGAGCACTAATCGTCCAACAAAACTTGTTTAAATATTCCCTCCCCAGTTTTTTCCCTAATATTCCCTCCCCAGTTTTTCTTCCTCCCCTCCCAGTATGTCCCCAGCACATGCTCTCTTCCACAACAAATAACTTGGTTTAATGTTATATTCTGTTTTCTTAAAACAAGCTAACTTTTAAAGTGTTACTGGTTAGCTGTTTCAGAAACTTTTGTAATTCCTGGGCTCAAAAATTTTAAGAAAATGCAAATTTTTATTCCATATGCCATTAGCATGTGGGGACACATTTAAGGCAGCACACAATGACCATGCTAGGAAAAATTTACCACATATCTGTTGTGGCAATAAAATCTCCATTTCTACATGCAAAATGCCATTAAGTATGCAAATGTAAGCTTATATTTTAATAAAAGCAGGGGTTGCAGCCTTATTTGAAATTGTGCTTGTCATCTGGCAATTGGACTGTATGTGTATCCTGCTGTGTATATGCAGAAATATTTACTCAGTGCATTGGTATTAGTACTTTAATCTAAACTTATAAAAAATTAAAAGCTTGGATGACTAAAAATCTGATAAATTTTAGAAAAATGAAATGCTTTTTAAGTAATTTAAAAACTGTTTATGAGCTTAAGTCATTGAGGAAACATATGTCCATCTTAACTGAATTTAAAACAGTATTTTAAAATTAATTCCTCTTGCTTACTTAACAGGACCTAAAATCCAGGTTTCTGTGATTGTCCAGTAAGAAGTCCTAAAAAAACCACGCATCTCTCAATTGAGATCCTAGTAGATACACATATCCCATTTATTTTTACAATTATTTATTGAGAATTTTAAGCTCACACGTTCAGCTAGTGATTTAAAATCTTAAACTTTGTACCAAGGCCACGATGTGGAGTTTATGCAGTTTGTTGCTCTTTATTAATTAGAATTATGTTTAAATACTGCACAGCGTTAAATACAAATTACAAGTCTTTTCTTAAGCACACGCAATACCTAAGTATAACTAAGTGAATGATTTAGAACTTTATATTTAGTGTTTACTGAATATACAAATACCATTAAAATGCACCACTGACAAGCAATCAGACAGACACCACAAATTTAATCTCCTACCTCAGTGTCTCTCGAGCTGTGTATCCAGAGCCAATTAGTATAGATTCGTCAAATAGCTTGTCCATGCATGGAATAAATTCTATAATACAAAAAACCACTACATATATATCACCAAGAAAAGAACAAAACAAAAAGTAATTAAGCATTGCATCAAGTAACTAATGTACTTAACCACAGCCAGACTACAGTGAATTTATTATGCAAGTCATTTTTCAAGCACACAAAAAGCAATATCATAATGATAGAAAGTATGTTTACTTAACTTTAGGAACTTTGCACTAATTTTCTCCCTAAATGGTATACTTTAGCATGTACTCAAAGCCACAAAATTGGTATAATAAAAAACAATTCCAGTTCTACATAACAAAAAAATAAAAGTAACATTAAGGGTGAGGGGTGAATCCCCAAAAAGTAATTTCATAATATATACGAGATGTTATCAATTTATATTAAGGCCAAAAGCTCTTAGTAAGTTTTCCTAAAATCTATTTGTGGCAGGGTGGACTAGGTCTGGAGGCCCCCTGCAGGAGGCCTCATGGCTCTGAATCACCCTGCCTCAGAATAGAGCAGAACGAGGTCCTCCAAGCACCCTAGAGTGGCTGCAGAGGAGCAGCCAATCGGGAAGCTGATGGAGCAGCCAATCTGGGGCCAAAAGGGACCTATATAAGACAAGCAGCAGAGCAGAGAAGTTCAGTTCCTGTCAGGAGCTTGAAGAAGAAGGACCAGGTGCCAGGCTGGCTGAGCAGCAGGACCATGGAGAGCTCCCTGGAGGCAGAACTGAACCAGCCCCGGAAACGCTGCCAAAGACTGGGTGCCAGGAAGGGTCAGGCTTGGTGAGAGAGACTGGGTATGAGGGGGTCTGGATGCACAGGGCTTGGGAAGACAAGGGAGCAGCTCCCTGTACAGGGATCGCTCCCTCTGCAGCTGAAGGGTGATGGGTACAGGAAGTGGGGGGGAGGGGAGTTTGCAGAGATTCCTGCAGCTGGGGGAGAAAACTAGGGGTGAGTCTGACCCAGCCCCAGATGCCATGCAGGGGAAGGAAAAGTTCTGTCCTCCCCATCCTAGCAGAGACTAGCAGATGAGCCAAGCGCAGGGTAGGAGCCACCAGTCGGGTCTTCCCCAGTCCTGCCTCCTGCCCCACAGTGATTTACCTCTCTGCCGGCTGCCCCAGGCACCCGAAACATACTGCTGGGGAGGGTCACATGACCGCCCGTGGCTTCCCTGTCAGAAGGTCACTTTTCTGCGGGGAAGCAAAAATCTCGAGGGACATAAATTCTGCGCATGTGCAGAATTCTCCCAGGAGCACTATCTGGATACTGCTGATAGTGGGAATTGTGGAGAAGACTTGCTCATGCACAGCATCTACATTATGCGACGAGACAGAGGAGTCGACTGCTAGACAAGAAGAGGGACTAGAGAGTGAAATAGAAAGAGATGCAATCTCCATTAGGTTGGAATGCATGAAACATATTTAAAACTAAGGGCAATTTTACACGGATTCTCAAAATGAACAGGGAGCCAGTAGAGTTTGTTTGGTGATGTGCTTGCAAGTGCATGGAGGATGACTAGGAGGAAAGGCAAGCATCAGCACTGTTGCTGGAGAACTCAGATTTAGGAGGGGGCCAGAAAAGGAAGAAAACAATATTAGCAAATTTAGAGTTTTTTCCACCATACCAGGTCTTTACAATCAATTATCTACTATTCTGAGAAGAGATGAAGCCATGAATAAGAATTTCAAATGTGGAGCTGAAATTAGTATACACAGGGAATACCACAGAGGCAGTAGAAGACACATGTGGGGAAAAAAAGAATTAAGTTCAAGACTGCTCGCAGCGTAATAGTGGAGAAAACTGAAGATCTGAGTCAAGGAAGGAGATGGAGAAGGAATTGTGCTTGATGATGGCCCTCTTGCTCAAGAGATCAATTTGTCAAGACATTTAGCTGAACAAAGAGAGGAAACGACAAGTCTTATTAGTCAACACAAGCAAAGAAATTTTGATCATCCGCAATTAAAATATCCAGTAGGGAAGCCCCATTCTTAACGTAAATCTTTGGTTGTGTCACTACCCAAATTAAAATTTCTTTTAATTTGCATAAAAACAATTAGGTAAATTAGATTACGCACAACATATCATTAAGGGGATTCTGCTAATGGCTAGTTAATATGACATGTCAAAGATTCAACAAGTACCAAATGATATGAAGTTCCAGGAACTTTGAATTTTCAATCTAATTTATATCATTTTAGTCTTTTGAAAGAAAAATGCCACTTGCAATTCAAAACAAGTAGCATCAACAGGGATGTAAACCTTTAAAATGTACATGGACTCTAATTTGCGTTTTAATTTTAAGCAACATTAATAACATTACATTTTGAAGTCAGTTTTAAAACCTTTGCCTGGGATTTGCATGCACACAAAAGTTTTGCCCTTTTCTTTTAAATTGATGAATATTGCATTTACTGTGGCAGCAGTGAAGAAAAAGGACCTCTTTTCTCTCCCTACCCACCCCTCAGAAGATTAAGCTCCAAAAAAAAAAAAAAAAGGGGGGGGGGGGGTGGAGGGGAAATCATAATGGCAAGTACTACACCTCTACCTCGATATAACGCGACCCGATATAACACAAATTTGGATAGAACGCGGTAAAGCAGTGCTCTGGGGGGGCGGGGCTGCGCACTCCGGTGGATCAAAGCAAGTTCGATATAACACGGTTTCACCTATAATGCGGTAAGATTTTTTTGGCTCCCGAGGACAGCGTTATATCGAGGTAGAGGTGTATATGATCTGTCAATCAGCATGGGGGTTGTACTTTGAAAATTTCTTCCACTCACTCAGATATATTACTGGTTCCCACGTTAGGTCCCATTTTAAACATAAGGAATCCCTCGCAAACATGTGGCATCCAAAATAAAAAGTCTAAAGTGTGACTACAATACTAAACTCAAAAGCTTGGAAAACCTAAGGAAAACATTGTGTACTAATTTCTCTATACCTCCCTAGCCCAGCTCTAGCACCTGAAGCAGTGGACCTTTGTTAGCACACATAGTGAGTTACTCCACCCATCCCCACAGACTGTTGGGGGATGGGGGGGAAGGAGATGGAAAAATAAAAGTTGAAACCTGAGAACCAGGCTACTCTAAAACTTGACAATCCTGCCAAAAGAAAAGAATGAAGAACAAATCTACCGAAGAACCTACATTAGTTCAGACTGAAAGAGGTCTTCTGTCTGGAGACAAGAACTGAGCCCAATTAGCCAAGCAAGATCACTTTTTAGCTGGGTGACTATTCCCACTGATGTCAATGGATTACTCACGTGCTTTATTTCAAGCATGCGCGTTAGTGGTTGTAGGATTAGGGTCTGGTGTGTATCAGTGTATAGTAGCAACTTGGCAATGCACAGGTTTTTTAAAAAAAAAAGCAAACGAGTTGTCAGGGCACCTTGCTCAGTTCTCCATCCCACTCTAGGACATATGACAAGCTCCCTTGCTTGGGAGCAAAGAAAGATGTTAAGGAACAACTTGGTTGACAATTTCCCCAATAACCCCTGACCCAAAGAACTAAAAAATCCAATACAGCCCAATTTAAGCAATTTTATAATCACTACCAAGGGTATAATAAAAAAATAATAAAAAGCATCAAGCAAACAGAGTGGATTTGAGACATTTACAGTTTCTACCCATGTTAAAAAAAATAATACATACGGCTCCTCAAGTCTGTGGTAAGAATGTGCTTAGCAGCTATTAGAAGCTCCTTTCGGAGATGTGCAGTTTCCGCTGGACAATTGGACAGTAACTGCAACATTCCTTTTACCATTTGCTGAGAATACTTAGCCACCAAATCCTGTAAAGTAAATATGCTCAAGTCATATTTGCAATGCAGATTATTTTTAAACAATTGTTTTGTTTTCAGTTTTCTGTATTCGTAGTTATCTATAGTCCCATCTGGCAGAAATTCAGACTTTTTCTCTTTAAAAATTCTGCCTGTAAAAAAAATGAAGTTCAGTAGACAACTGTTCTATACACCTTTTCCTTAGCTGGAAGGTTTGTCTGCAGACTTGAACTTGATTTATTTTAAAAACACAACCTTTCACTAATAGAACAAACCTGTAACTCTAAATTTGCTACACAAGTCTCCTCCCTCCCTAATCCCTGATGCATGCTGCTTCCCTGCAACAGAACTCACAATACTTACAACAGCGACAATCTTTAGCATAACCTACCTGGTATATTCTTATAATGTAGGCCAAAAATGATAATGTTTTAATCTGGGCAGCAATAAAGTCAGCGTACAGCTCCTTATTATAAAGTTTGTGTTGCCTGAAATTAAATTGAACAAGTGTTATGCTTATTTTGTTCCTCCTCTCTCTTTTTGAAATGAGTTTAGAGCTCATGAATAGTGTCAGAAAGGGCTTCAGTTTGCAGGATAGTAATTTACCCAAAGTAGAGCATACTTGGGCTCTCAAACCTTCCCTCCTTTGCCCTGAAGGGGCCTAAACCTAGTAGGGAAGGACCCACCATTAACATTTCCGGTTCCTTGCCCATTCGATGCTTACCCTCTCAGGCAGAAAGGTGTTACATAATCAGGGCCCTACATACGCTGTGGCACACTGGAAATTCTGTAATAGCTTGATAAGCATTTGAAGGTTTTAACTTATTAAAATGAGCAATTGATCTTGAAAGCCTCAGAATGTGAGCGCTTTCTACTGCGTTTCAGACCACCATGCAGTTTCTGGCTTTCTACAGAATTCCAAGATGGTACGCTGACAGAGGATACATGACTCTGTACCTCCTCCTCCAGGGGTCACCTCCACTTTCCCTCAGGTCAAGAACACTCTCCCTACCTTTCTGCCCTTCAAGCAATCGCTCACTTCAAGGAATTGGGAAGACTGCCTCTTCCTGCTTCCCCTTCCAGAACCATTGGCTGCTTATCAGGCACTCGGTCTCTCTGAAGCAGACAGAATAGTAACCAATAGGCAGAATATCAATGCTCTGCCTAGACAGGAGGCTCTCACGGGTCCAAGAAGAGCAAGAACACTACTTTTGTGGCAGGACGGAGATTCCATGAGTGTAGTATCCTAGTAAATATGGGGCCTGGCAAACACTGCCCACTACAATAGCAATTGTGATGCTGTTAGGATAATTTTATTATAGAACAGTTTTAAGTCAAAAGTAGCCAAGTTTTATTGTAGTTGCAAGCAACCAAAGGCAAACAGATGTGCTTTAAGATAAATTTATCTTTTAAGATTTTGGATCATTTTTAAATGGCAAATTTAGTTATTAGTTAACTACAAACATAAGAACAGCCATAGTGGGTCAGACCAATGGTCCAGCTAGCCCAGTATCCTGTCTTCTGACAGTGGCTCGTCCAGATGCTTCAGAGAGAATGAACAGCACAGGGCAATTTATCAAGTGATCCATCCCCTATCGTTTAGTCCCAGTTTCTGGCAGTCAGGCTTAGGAAAGCAGAGGATAGGGGTTACATCCCTGACCATCATGGCCAATAGCCACTGATGGACCTATCCTTCAGAACTTTTCTAATTCTTTTTTCAACCCAGTTAAACTTTTGGCCTTCTCAGCAACCTCTGGCAATGAATTCCACAGGTTGATTGTGCATGGTGCGAAAAAAGTACTCTCTTATGTTTGCTTTAAACCTGCTACTTATTTATTTCATTGGGTTGCCCCAGTTCTTGTATTATTTCGGGGGGGGGGATGGAGGGACCTACAGAGCAGGAGTCATACTTAGATCTATTACCAATATGACACAGATTCAACTGAAATGTTTTGTTAAGATAGTCTTACCTGGCTTGCGAGGATACCTGTATTATTATCGTGTTCATGATCAAGGGCACAAATTCAGCCACCACATTATGAATGTTCAGTTTGTAGAGCTAAAAAGAAATAACAACTTGAAAACAAAATCCAATACCCACATTTCACATTTGTGCTCAGAAAATTATTAGAGAGCTCATCAGGAAAAAAACTATTCTGAATGCATCATCATGGTGGATTTTGCCACAAGATTTTACATCCCTTTTAACTAACGGCCTAGGCACAGTACACAGACTATCTGAATAGGCAATAATAAAATATTCACATGCGAGATACTGTACTAACCTGATACATTAAAACAACAATAATGGGAAGCTCAGCCAACACTTTCAAGGAGAGAGACCCTCTGGGAATTATAGAATGCTGAAAAGGTAAAAGTATTTTAAAATTTTCATTCTTTTTCAAAAGAAAAGTACTAAAAAAACCTGATAATTAATCCCTTCATAAAAATATGTACATTTATCATTCCTTTTAATAATTAAACATTCAGGGTAAACAATAGAGCACATGATATGATATGGAAGTTTTATTCTTTGGCTAAATAAAAATTCTATGCAGACATTTCTTGATCTGTAACTATATTTACATTTCAAATGCAGCTTTGATAAGTGCAACTCCAACAGCAAGAGGAGTGAGTCACACACATTTTTAACAGAATATTTTTCAATATACCTACTACTTTTGGGTAATTCAATACAGACTCAGACATTAGAGATGGTGCCACCTGTGAACTATCCCTTTAAGGGGGTTGGGGCTCAACTGCTCCAATCTCCGGGGTGGAGGGAATGAATACAATAGTCATGTGACAGAGAGCATGTGACTAAGGGCTTGGCTACACTTGTGAGTTAGAATGCATTAAAGCAGCCCTGGGCGCCGAAGCTCACTACCCGTCCACACTGGCAAGGCACGTAGAGTGCTCTGACTCCAAGGCTAGAGCGCTCCTGGTACTCCACCTCGGCGAAAAGATTAACGCTTGGTGCACATTGGCTGAAACGCCCGGACATCAGTGTGAACAAGGTGTTGCATTAGTGTGCTCTGAACAGCCTCTGAAAGCCCTTTGAAAGCTCTGTTTCTGACAGCCAGCATGCTTATCTGCTCTGAGACAAAGCAACCATTACTGTGGAATGCTGTGTGAGAGAGAGAGGCGCGCAGGGTAGAGGGGGTCCTGCTGCTGTCTGAACTTACAAGACAGCATGCTGACATGCTCTCAGCCCCCCAAAAACCCACTCTCTCCCCCCTCACATACTACAACACACTCCCTGTCACACTCCACCTCTCCCCCCACATTTGAAAAGCCCATTGCAGCCACTTGCATGCTGGAATAGCTACCACAATGCACTGCTCTCTGTGGCCATTGCAAGAGTTGCTAACGTGGCCATGCCCGTGCACTTGCAGCTGTCAGTGTGGACAGATTGCAGCGCTTTCCCTACTGTGCTCTACGAAGGCTGGTTTAACTCTAAGCACTCTACATCTGCAAGTGTAGCCATGCCCTAAGAATCAGGCCTGCTGAGAAAGATAAGAGCAGCCTGTGATCATTCAGGGAGAACAGACTCTGGAGGAACCACTCCATCAAAAAAAAACAAGGAGCACTACCTGGAAAGGGTCAGTGAGGTGTCCAAGGCTGAGTAACTCTCCAGAACTCCTAGATACAAGGCCCCGGAAAAAAGCCTGCTAGGAGCAAGAGCCGGCTAGGTAGGCTGGGTGAACGGTGTGGGCTGTTTTGAACTTTGTAGTAATAAATCACACTCCCACAAGGGGAGAATTTTTGAGAAAACACTAACAGTGTGAAGTATGATTGACTAGGGAGGAAAGGGAAAGTGAGGGTAGCAGCAGGGTCCAAAGCCAGACCACGTAAACCCTACCACAGAGAGACTATGAGCTAATAGGCTTTTTTTTTTTTTTTTTTTAGAAAAAACACCCCTCCATCATGTGAGGTCACAACTTACTCAGGGCCTGATCCAAATCCACATCAAGTCAATGGAGTTTTTCTGTTAATTTCATTGGGAGTTGGCTGCAGTCTAAATTACAGGTCTGTCGCATCTTACGCTGGGGTTACATTCCGCAGTCGGCGCATAAAGCGAAAATCGCGTATAGTCAAAATTACATTAAGTGTAATGGCGGGCAGAATCGCCCGCACTACAGGTACAGTATTAAAGTTGTTATTTTTCTTTTTTGTTTGTTTTTGCCAACTACATAAAGCTGAAATTGCACATGTTAAATGCGCCTAAGATGCAACAAACCTGTATGCAATGTGCCCATTGCAAAAGGAGTATCTTCTGTTCCTATCTCTATGGCTAATAAGTTTGAAAGGGTGGACATGCCATTTTAGTTATTTTCCATAAGATTTTATCTTTAACATACAGCCAATTTTACAGGTACTCAGTATTTGAGGTCACCTAGTCAAAATACTCACTGTTCTTGTTTCACTGTCATCCCGTTCAGGATTTACTTTCACCACAATTGTTGTAATCATACCAACCATTTCTGGGGAAGGAACAGTATTCTCTGGGATCACCTGAGGATTCTCAAAGTATCGATTCTACAGACACACAAAACAGAAGTTTTAAAGAGGAGAAACAGATTTAAATTTTATTAAACCTAATGTTAAAAAAAAAATTATATAATACATAGGTTGAGAAAAGTATCTGTACATCTGGGTATAGTGCTTAGATTATCCAGAAATACAAAGTTTGTTTCTAAAGTCATATGATACATAGAGTACATAATCAGCAATAAGCCAAATTTAGGTGAATAGATTTAACAATACAGTTTAGATATTAGAAACCGAATACTCGGGTACATCACTCATGCAAAGTTGTACAGTGATGTGGTTGTGGAAAGCAAAATATAACAATGAGTGGAGATTGTCCCTCAGTTATTGAGAATTGGGTAGATTGTCCATTTAGAAAATACAATCCATGAGGAAAGTATTTTTTACTGCTACTAAATTCTTCGGAAAGGGCTTACTTTCCTTTCTAGAGTTCTTCAGGGTGCTTTTGTGCATATGGATCCCATTGTAGCTGTGAGCCCACAAACTTTGAACCACCAGTGTCCACTGGGACTGAATATTTGCTGGATACACCTTTGCATTCCCCAAAGAATATAACTAATGGAGCAGCTCCACTAAGTTCTTTCATGAATACAGAATAAGCAGGTAAAGCCTCCACATGAGTGGGAAGGAGAGCAGATCATGAGATCCATGTGGACAAAAACCATCTTCAAGGACTCCAGTTACTGTGAGGCAAGTAGCCACCTCTCTTTCTTCTTCATGCATTTGTCCATACAGATCCCACTGCAGGTGATTAAGTAGCAGTTACCAACCTCCTTGAAAGGTGACAGGAGTCCTACCTAAAAGTGACTCTAGGAGAGCCCTACCAAACTGGGCATCTGATCTCGAAGCTGGCACAATGGAGCAATGATAGCTAATTGGAGTTCTGTGCATACATTTAGCAATCTTATAAATCTCAGAAATAGTCTCCCCTGAAACAAGAAACAGAAGTTGACTGAGAACTAGTAGAGCATTTCTACCTTGAGAAGAGGTTGTTTGTTTAATGTATAGGAAATCTAAATACAGTCTGTAACCCACTTAAAGAGTCTTTCAGAGAAAACAACCGGCACTGTAGACTTATCACCAAAAGCCACAAAAAGTCTGGATGATTTCAGAAATGGCTTTGTTCTGGAAAGATAAAGGGGCATAGCCCTAAGACTATCTAAGGGTATGTCTACACTAGAAACTAAGTTGACCTATATTAGATCGACTTACAGCCATTGCAGTGCATATCCATACTAGGCTCTTTGGGTCGATAGTGCGCACCCTCACTAGGAATGCTTGCACCGATCTAGGAGGGGTAGTGTGGGGAACTGGGCCCATAGGATCCCGGCCTCCTGGCTGGCTGCCTCCCCTGCTGCTCCCCGTTCCCCGCCCGGAGCGAGTTAGCCAGTAAGCATTAGTCTTACCAGTTAGTCAACCTTAATCATTAACCCCCAGCCCCAGGCCAGCCAGCTGACCCTCAGCCCCAGGTTTCTCTCCCTTTAATCAGTTAACTGATTAAACAATTTTAATCATTTAAACAGTTAACTTTTTAAACAGATATTTACATCTCTATCTTTCGTGGCCTTAAAATAGTCTATTTTGACACAAGTATCAGAGGGGTAGCCGTGTTAGTCTGAATCTGTAAAAAGCAACAGAGGGTCCTGTGGGCTTATGTTCCCAATACTTCTGTTAGTCTTAAAGGTGCCACAGGACCCTCTGTTGCTTATTTTGACGCAGTAGATGGTGTCATACCTTCATCAGGCAAAGCCAATATGACCAGGTTGGTCCTCATATTCCTTGAGGAGGTCTTCCTCATCACTATACAGTTTCTGTTTAGAACCATGAAGGAGCTCTTGGAGCAATGACTGAACCTCCTGAGATGGGGTGTGGGTTTGTTTGGTTTTGTTTTGTGGGTGTTTTTTTTAAGGAAGACGACAACCTTATTCTAGATCTTGATGCCGCTGTATATGGCACAGAGCAGGGAATGGCTGAGGACTCCACACAGAACATTAAGGCCACCGTGTCCCAGAAGATAAAGGCATATGGTGCCAAAGAGATGGGAACCAAGGAACATGACTGAAGCATGAGATCCGTGACTCCTTTTAAGGTTTCTCTCAGGAACCACTCTAGGCAAATGAGAAGATCTCCTAGGAGAACAACATCTGCTGCCACATGAAGATGAGCGGAATTCTTCTAAAGGAGATGCACATCCTTGAAGTGTAGAAACACAGAAACTCAGAACCCCTTGGTATGAAAGGTAGACACTGCTACCATAGAGGATCAACGCAGACAGGTTCATCTTTGGTACTCTGGACTCCAAGCAGAGGTTTGAATACCACAGATAAAGGAGAGAGATTCAGTAAAAGGGGATTCCAGTTCCAGGGTGATAGCTAGATCTGCAGAAGATGGAAAAATAGCCTGTGCAGAAAAAGGAGGTGGTACAGATGACAATGGTTCCAATGCAGCGGCCTTGGCAGAAATCTTATCACAATACAATGATTTGGTGGCATACAGTACACCAATGCCAACTGTACTTAAGAAACAGTATTGATCAATAAAGACAGAAGCTGCACCCCTGCATCAAAAGAATGGTGCCATGATTCTGTGAAACCCCAATGTGAGTTTGAAGGAAGAGCCTTAGGCAACTCAGACGCATAATGACTTTCACCCTTCCTCTTAGCCACTACCAGTGATGCAGATTGGTGCAAAGCTGCATCCAGAGAGCTCTGCTTTTTCAAAGTCACATTGGTACTGTGATTCTTCAAAAAGACAAATCCTGTTCACATCAGTTCTCTTTTTCCTAAGAGAAAACAGAAGGCTTAATGTTTCAGGGACTCACAGAATCAAAAGACCTCTTAGCCCCCTAAGTTGCATCTCTTGTTTCAGCTTGTGCTTTGGCTACAAGTTCATAAGCAGGAGCAGGAATCTCACAGTCAAAAATCTTATCTTTTCCAGCAAAAACATCAAGTGGTCATCACATGCCTTGTGTGTGTTCAAAAAGAGAGTTTTATATAATATAGTTGTTTGAGATAGGAGATTCCCCTAAACAAAAAAAGGCACTTTATATGTGTATCATTCATAGGCATAGCTGTCTCACAGGCAGGGCAGATCTCCGCCATTAGACCTGAGACTCGGAATGAAAACAAGGAGTCTTTCGGAAGAGGTAGAAGAGTTAAAGTCAACCAGCTTAAATGAAACAAGAAAAAAAAGTTACCGGGGAGAGAGAGGAGGAGACTAACTATAAAACCCTAACCCTATCCCCTAGAGCTATAAGGAAGCAGAAAGACATTGTGCATCAACTCAGTGCCTCGGGCAGTAAGAAGAAAGTAAGTGATGGTTGGGGCTGCTCCATTTTTATACCCTCATTGTACATGGCATGAGAGCGTAAAGGACAGCTCCGAAGGAAACAGATGGCTAGACGATTCCAGTCTCACACACTCGAAGCACTCACACCTACAGTGGGATCTTTGCGGACATAGACTTGAAGCTGAAATTCTATAGATTAAAAAACAATATTATTAAAATACTGGGCCACTAATGAGGTTATAGGGCCTAGCAATACTGCAACTACAGAGCCAATGACTGAGCTGCAATGTCTCTAAGACCTCACATCATGGATGCTGCTCTCTTCCTATGTTAGAATAGAGTAAAGGCTGACTTACAACGCAGTGAAAACGACAAAAAAAAAAAATCTCTATTTCATGATAGCAAATATCAAAATACTGTGTGATTGAACATGGCAAAAACAAGTTTCACACTTCCTATTACTAGCGAAGTGTTTATCACACTAAATCTTGAACATAAGACTAAACTACAGAGTACTAAACTAATACTCTCATTTTAATCACTATTGATTGAAATAGTAGTCTCTCTTCAAGTTCAACTCTAGTTATTAAGCAGTTAAGAAAAGGCTCAAATCAGATCTTTGAGTCAGAGCACACTTACAGACACATGCCTCCAAACACTAGATGTTATCTGAGGCATAGCAGATGATTTTAAAAAAAATCATATACTGTGCGTGTTTGATTCTAGAATTAGGCTCCAAGTCAAAAAAAATTAAGAACCCCTGACTAAAAACTAATAATGACTTCACTTGCTAACACTAGTTAGATTGTGTTCTAAAATGGAGGTTATCGAAATGTATGAACAGAAGTCTGCTAGTTTCTCCCTTTTTAAAATGTAACATTTGTTATATAGTTACCTTTTTATTTTCTTCAAACAGCATTAGTTACATGTCACTAACTTCAAAAAAGTCATTTTAATTTGTGCTAATTATAAAGTAAGTAGTACCACTTTCGGACACAGACAGTGTGATCACAGGGAATAAGACTTACCACTACTTTTGGAAGTTCCTTGTAAATCTGTTTCACAAAGTCCAAAAAATGATGAATCTAGGAAGAAAAGAATATTAAACTTACTGGAGGGTGAGGGGGAAGAACAGGGAATCAATTTCATTACTTTAGGATCCTTGTATCAATACTGGGAAAAAATGTACTCTAAGAATCTTTTGTTAAATTACTGTCAGCAGATTAATTTCACTTAAGTATGGGGGTGAATCCTCAAATTTAAAATGGAATGGGGAGATACTTTTGGAGAGAGTTTCTTTTGACTACTAAGCCAGTTTACTGTCAACATTAAACTTGAATAGCAGTAGAAAGACCCTCACAATAATAATTCAAACACAGATACACAATCATTACATTATTCCAAAACCATTAAATCCTCTCAATGGTGGGATAGGGGAAGAAGAGATACTACAGTTTTGGTTTTCGTGTTCTTGTAAGATACTCTGTTACTAGGGTTATGAGTACAGTATAAGAACTTACATAGATTGCTGACTTCCTTCTTGTTCCTATTCTGGTTTTCTTCCCTTCTCTCAGAACAAAATACCCCCAATTTTTCTTCTCCTCTCATGGATTCTCTCTCTTTGGTGGTCCACCTCCATACCCTGAGATTTTGGTCTTCCACCTTCCCCAACTCATCCAGAATATTCTGGTCCCCCATCCCATGTTGTTCTGCCTTTCAATCTTTATCTTTCATTTGGGATGTTTTGGGCTGCCACCTCCCTTATAAGTATTTATTCCCCTTCTGGCTTTTCCCCCAAGGTCATGCTGGTACCACAGTTTCTGCACACAGAATCTGGCAGAAATAATATCATCAGAGTGAAACTGACTGAAAGCTAGTCAGTTGCACATTTGGTTAGAACAGCAGATTGTTACTTCACTGCAATAAATCTAGTCAGATGGCTCATAAGGATTGAGAGCAAAACCGATGCTGCTCCAGAGTAAAACCATTGAGAGTGTAAACCCTGGCACAATCTTTGTCTACAGCATTAACTCTCAGGAGAATTTTTTAAATGCAGAATACTCACAGCATATTAACTCCTATAAAACACTGAGTGCCATGCACGAATATTTCTGGCATATTCGTCAATTAAATATGCCAGAAATATATAAATTCAGATAGAGAGAATGTAGAGTAACTCTTCTACATCACATAATAAAATACAACTCACTTCTTGGGTGATTGGTGGCCGGAACTGTTTGTGTAGTTCAATAATTATTCTCAAACAAATAAGTACATTTTCTTCATTCTCTGTCTGGAAAACATGTGTTTAATTAGCCCATTGTTGTATTCTTAAACAACTTCATTAAAAATATATTTTATATAGCTCTAATTTAATCTCAGCAACCTAGAAAGTTTCTGCCCAATATAAACTGCCACAAGGAAAACATCTCATTTTTGACATGTTTCTTATCAGAGCCCAGTCTTGCAATCTGTGTGTACGGTTATCCCATTAAAATGTCAATGGAAATATGGAGTCTGTATCCTTGGCAGGATTAGGCCTCAAACCTGCAACCTGCTCTACTTCAGCAGACCCCTTTGCGAAGCCGCATTGATTAACCAAAGTCAATAGGGCTCCTCACAGGGAGGGCGATCCTTTCACACAGAGCAGGTTACACTGGGCCTCAGTAATCAATCATTTAAATTCTATGCAACCAAGAATCTGAAGGAAGGAATTAAAATGGGCCACTGATCCTCTCCTCTTTACTTATGTAATAAACTAGTCTAGAAAAAAATGTTCTTTCTTGACATCTTACCTAGAGTAAGCTAACAAGAACAGTTCTGTGTCTCAGTAAAATCCTAGTAAACATTTCAAGAGTCTACATAAGGGTAAAATAGAACCCAGAGATGTTATATATCAAAACATCATCATACAGTGAAGACTAATCAACTACCCCCTCCCCTCCTGTCCCCAGAAGCTCAAACAGTGCAATTATTAACAAATGGAACAAATCCATTCCAAAGTGACTCTAAAGATTATCTAACCCCAAGCATCAGTGTGGTCAGAATTCTACCCTAATATTTTTCGGGAGAAGAAGAAAGAGGAATCTTTCTCAAAATCTGAAGCATAGTTTTAACAAAGTGAAATAAATAAAAATACCTCTAGAAATCTAAACATCACAGACAAGACATTTTTGGTATGGGGACGAAGATGTTCATTTGTTGGTATTCTGTGAATTATTTCAAGAACTAGCTTTCGCAATTGCTGGAAAACAAAACGAACAAAGACATCTATTAGAACTTAAATAATCAAAGCTTTGTAAGGACAATCCTTAATCACTAAAAAAAAAAAATTCTTGTTCAATTCAATATTGCCTTAATATGTTAATTCACTAAAATGACAAACTACATGTTTTTTTTTTTAAACCTTTTTCTTCAAATAGATTAAATGCCTATATAATTAAACATAATAGTTTCTTCTAATGTTCAAATATTTGGCTATAAAGCACGGCACAAGTTTAATTTGCATTCTTAAGTTGCAATTTAAATTAAAAGAATGATAAAATATTCGGATAACTACTTGACAGTAAAGCTTCAACTTTTGCCTTTAACTCTGAAATGCAAACTTAGTCAGTTGTGATCATCTCAGTAATAGAGCCAACTGTAACATGTACACTACTTTAAGTGATAGAAGATAGGTATTAAAGTATATATTTGCAAAACAGAATGGCCAACTTTATTTAACAAAATATCTTACTGAGAGCAGCACAGACTTTTTCAATTCTGCCTCTGTGTATATATAAAACCGATATTCAAAAATAGATTTGCTCACTCAGCACTCTCTAATCTCTCACATTTCTGAATTAGTAAATTCAAACTGCACAAAAAAAGATAACTCTTGCTTTGTAGAGTACCTGTGCTGGTTTCTCCTGCAGAAACTGCACCTCTCCATCCTGCAGAAAGGTGAGAAATCGAGGGATGATGTGTTCCAGGAATGTAGAATACTGAGGGGATGATGTTACATTCTAGTTATTAAAAGAAAAAAAATACTTTCTTTGAGCAGAGGAGGAATATTTTCATTTCAAGTGTGATTTAACCAAGTTACTTGTAATATACATGCTACACAGGCGGTCATCAAAATATAGAAGTTATATGCCGCTAACCACTGAAAAATGTTTTTTTTTTTTTTTTTTAAATAAATCTTTAAAGTACTAGCGATCAACCACCTTCTGATAGGAAGGACATTAAAACTGACATTCAAATGAATAAAATTGAACATAGGAAAAAATACCCCAGAAGGGGAAGGCTAACACCTTGCTCACATTTAGAAAAACTGCTCAAATACTGTAAATGTTACCATTTCAAATGAAAGGGCTAATGGAAATTCCTGGATGCAGTGAACTCACTTGTTCAATGACATGCAAGCCTTCTCATCCACAACTAAGTGCAGATTAGTTATTTCTGCAGATGTTTAATTCTAAATTTTGTGGTACATACATTTCTACTTCTTTTTATTGTGAAGACTGATCTCATGCTGCTGTTTTGTTTTCTATGAAGTTGGGGACAATATCCGAGGAGCAAGCTTCCTCCATTTGTAAGTTCTGCACTTAATTCAGAAGCCTAGTTTAGCCATCCTAATCCTTCCTTAGAAACTCTCAGCTATATTCAACAAAATAATATTAGGTAAACTTCAAAAGTACACCAGAATGTCTAACACAAATATTTAGGTTAGACATAAATAAGAATGCAGTATTTTATGAATTATAGTTAAATATTTCAGCTGTTTATTCACATTCCTCCTTTACATACACAAGTTATACAGCCAATTTTATTATTTGATCTGCGGTACAGTTTAGAGACCCTAGTCATAAACCAGGAAGATCCCAATATACTAGGCATTGTGTAAAGACAGTCTCTGCCCCAAACTGCTTACAATGCAAGTAAGACAGCAGGTAGATACAATAGGAGGACCACAGAGAAACAGTTTAAAACTTGTTAAAATTAAAAGGGCGCTTATCAGCTAAGACTCAGCAGCAAAAGCAGGAACTGCAGGCCTGTCCCTGCTACCTTCCAAAACCAAGAAAGAAGCTGCCCATCCGGTGCCGCCTCTTCTTCTCAGTCCTATGGTCTCTCCCTTTTTGACCAAACTCTCCTTCTGGTGATGTTTCTGACTCCCCAGCCCTATAGAAGAACTGGGAGAGTGCAGGCTAACCCTGCTCCCCCCACATGCTGAGGGGATCAGAGAAGAGAAGACACCCTTCAACACTTCTGAAAAGGCATGAAATCCATGATGCTCACTGACCTCACCAACCAGTGCAAGAAGCAAAAGCTACCACACATCCACAGGTCTCACTCCTGCTTTATGAAGACTTCTTCCCATGTATCTTCGCTAAGAAGCATAAAAGTGAAATTAACAGGACTCTGGTCAATTTCAGAATTGCTCTTCAGGGCCTTTTAGGGCAAAACTCTCAAGAATCTAGTCATTGTCAGACTCCCACTAATTCACAAAAGATATGAGCAGCAGCAGAAGCAGACACTGGAGCAACTCAGGAGAGAGAGGCTCAAAAACAGGATGGGAATATACTCAAGATCTCTTAGCTCTCTCCCAACTTTGCAGCAGCCAGGAAGTTCTGGAACAGGGAGAAGAGAAAAACAAACATTCTCCCTTCCTGTAGCAATTTTTGAAGAACGACACTCCAAATTCATCCGACACATACTTGCAAGAGACCGAGAGGAAAGATTGCCACGGATGTCAGAGTTGCATAGGCAACAAATACATGTATTCAGGTAAAGAAGTATTCCCTAAATCAGGGGTAGGCAACCTATGGCACATGTGCCAAAGGCAGCACACAAACTGATTTTCAATGACACTCACACTACCCGGGTCATGGCCACTGATCCGGGGAGCTCTGCATTTTAATTTAATTTTAAATGAAGCTTCTTAAACATTTTAAAAACCTTATTTACTTTACATACAACAATAGTTTAGTTATATATTATAGACTTATAGAAAGAGACCTCCTAAAAACATTAAAATTTATTACTGGCACGCGAAACCTTAAATCAGAGTGACTAAATGAAGACGCGGCACACCACTTCTGAAAGGTTGCCGACCCCTGTTCTAGACCATAAGTTGAGCATGATAATTAAACAGAATATGGAGATCTTTAATAAAGTATTGTATCAGTCCTATGGTTTATTAACAGAGCTTTTCAGGTTTTTGAAATTAGAGTGAATAAAAGAAGATTTGGCACACCACTTCTGAAAGGTTGACGACCCCTGGCCTAAATGCTTTCAATATTTGGCTTTTTTGTAATTAAACTAGCTTCTCTATGGTGGAGCTATATTAGCTTGAGTTGCATGCCCCTAGGTTAAGCAGCGTTAGGTCACATCAGTACTTGGATGAGAAATTTCCATGGATAACCCAGGGGCAAGAGGAAGTGGAGCAGCAATTCATTCAATAGCAAGGTCAGAGATGTACATCCTGCAGGATGTACCTTTGGGCAAGACATAGAACAGAGGTCCTCAGCACTGGTCATTAAACATCATGTGGCATTTTTCATTAATGTGGATATTCTTGCCCAAATGTCCCAGATTAAATTATATTTGGCTAATGTACCTAGAATTCAGTACTTCTAAATAATTCAGATTTTAGTGTAATATAATACCATGCTGTCATTTCTTGAGCAAGAAATGCAAACCTAGCAGCTAATATTTCTACATGGTACCTCTTATGCATCCCAGATGAACATACTATATATAAATTATTTTCTCCTGCTCAGCTGAACCGGCCCCGAGAATTGAAAAGGGTCAGTGCTGTCACCTCCACTTCATTGCAGTCCTCAAGGAAGGAATCCCCACTTGACAACTCACCCTCACCTCTAAAACTGCTGCATATCTCAATACAAAAAAACGCAGCCCGCTACTTCAAGAGAGCTAAATGTACACCTGAACTCAGTTAGAGAAACAATTCCCCAGACAAATTTACCAGGTTATGCAGTAAATACTGGAGAGGTAAAATTCAAATATATTTTGATTAGTTTCTTTATTCAAAACTTACTTACTGAACAAAGATTTTCTCTTAAAACAATTATTTGAGAAAGAGAAATCCTGTAAGGACACAGCCTACAGTTCTCCAATAACTCTGAAGTGAGACATGTAATGCATTCTAAAAATGAAGTAAGTCTTTTCTTACTTAAAAACAGAACCAATGGCTGTTTTCTTAATAATTAGTATATGTTTGAATTTAACAACAAACAAAACAAGAGCAGAAATCCAGATTGCATACACACCAAGAACAAGAAATATTGCATTTAAATCATTCAAGAAGTATGTTTATTTTGTAATTACCTCAAAATTCTCACTGACTTCTTGCATCATTTTCAATTTTGTTTCATCGGCTGGAAAAAAAAAAAAATCGCAAAGTCAAGTGAATAATTAAATATGTGAAAAAAGCCTGACAAATACCATCAAACATTCACAGGTGAAAGAAGCAATCAGATCTTATCAGTTTAGCCATCACTGCCCAGTTGAAAGGGACACATTTCTCACAATCACACAACTTCATACTCACACTTCATACTCACACACTTCTCTAAGGCTCAAGTAAATAATGTTCATCATTTTGCTTCTTCAAACATCAAGGATCAAAGGAAATGCAAATCGAACCCCATGTAAGTTTACCAACCAACTCAATAGACAATATTACAGAACTCCTTGAAGCAAATGAGTAACGAAAAATTTATTTCTAATAAATAGAAAATAAACTTACGTGTATTAACATCTGTTAGAGCAGCCACAAACTGGAGGTATTTCTTCATCAAAGTGGTTTGGTCAACCACAGTGGGCCCTTGTGTCGAAACAAAGGCCATTTTTCTTTTGGACTAGATTAGAGTTTATTAAAAAACTGGAAAGAAAAGAAAAGAAAAAAAAATCAGTCCACCTACAAAAAACAACATTGTAAGTAGGACAACTTACTGGTGGATACACCATCATCTAGATTTATTCCTATGATATTATTTTAAAGGGGCACCATCAATTTAAAAATCATATTTGTTATATGTATTTAAGCCTACAACTGCAACTCATAACATTTAACTGGAAAAAAAATCAGAGAAAATTGTTACTGGGTCTTTTACAGAATTGCATATAGTCAGTTTTCTCTCTTGTTTCTGTGGGTCTATCAAATGGCAATAGGGGAGAGAAAGGTTTTAAAAGATTAGGAAAATACAGTGGAACATAGGTGGGAGCACAACATAAACTTCTTTTAACAGCATTCTTTAACTTGACTGGATTTCAAGTTGATAATGTCCTTTTAAGTACCTCTCAACAAAGTTTCAGGGTACCTGAATCAAGCTTTTCCACAAACAAGATCTGAGTTTCCAATATGTAATAAAACTTGAAAGCAGTAGAGTTTCAGTTGGTTTTAGTTTTCATTGTCTGTCACAGAGTTTTACTGCTGACCTCATTTCACAATCCATGCTAACTTTCTGTCACATCTGACCTCTTAATTTGGTTTAGCTTTTAGATCAATCTATGTTTCAATAAAAACACACTGCACTTTTACATCGCCTTTCATCTTAATCTCTTTGCAAATATTGTTTAAATGTCACAAAACACCTGTAAAGTTTTGAGAATTGGTCTACCCATTTTAAAGTTAAGGAAGCCCCCAGGAACAGAGAGGTTCTGTGATTTGCCCAAAGGGGAAGGCAGCTCATGACAGCACTGGAAATACAACCTAGAAGTCTCAGCTCCTCTCTACCCTTACCTTCTCTGTCTCGGTGGCTCTCTCCTGACTGAGGGGGGCACCTTCTCTTTGATTGGACTCCATCTATGCTGACCCCATTCCAGCCAATGTTCTGACCCTGTAATTGTGTGAATCCAGTTATGGATTTTAAAAACATGCACAAAAGCGATATTGCATCCAGCTCCTTCTACCAGCCCGCATTTCCTCTCAGGTCAAAGACCTTGACATCTGTGCCATCTTACCAACCCTTCAGGCCAGAGTTCCTGACCCTCCCTCCATCCTCAGATCCCTCAGCCCCACCAGAGCTAGGACTGCCCCCCCCCACTCCTCAGATCCCTGCCCCCCATCCCGGTAGGGCCTTCAAACCCCCCACTGACAGATGCCTGCCCCCCAGCAAGGCAGGCACTCCCCCCCCCCGCGCCAGATCCCTGCCCCCCTCATTAGAGCAGGGTCTCTTCTCCCCCTCCCCCAAGCGCCAGATCCCTTCCCCCTCACACACTGCCGGGCCTCTCCCCCCGCACCCCCACGACAGGGCCTCTGCGGGACGCGACTGCTCGGCCCCAGGCTCTACCCCGGCCCCAGGCTCCCCCCGGGCCTAGTCCCCGGCCGGGCAATACCTCCCCCGCGTCTGCTCTGTCCCCGGGCTGCCGCCGCGGCCCGCCCCGGCCCCCAGCTCGCGCGAGTCCCTCCTTTGTCGCCTCCAGCCTGAGCCCGCAGCCGGGCGCGGCGCATGGGCACCCAGCGCACGACGGAAGCTGCCGAAGTTCAGTTCCGGCCGCCGCCGCTTGCAAACGGCTTCGCTCCCCGCCTCCTCCTGCGCATCGCTGCCCCGCATCTCTCCAGCCCCCCCGGGCCCTGGTCCGGCCGACACTGGGGGGCGCGGGGCTCCCCATCCCCGCAGCGTCGGTGCCCCCGGCCAGGCACATAGAGCCGCTACACCGGCCTCCTAACCCCCGCGCGACAGGCGAGAACCAGGCGCAGGGCTTCCAGCCCAGCCAAATCCCTCCGGCCACCCGCTGGCGGTGGCGCGGAGCAGCCGCTTGCCCCCCATGCAGGCGCGGTGCCCACCAGGCCCCAGGCACGCTGCGGGTTAAAGCATCAGCGGCACCCCCCAACTCCCCCCTGGGCTTGTCTAGTCAGCATGCCCCGGTATTTACCCTCGGAAGCTGCGGCGCTTGTCAGTTCCCAGCAGCAGGCCCACCATGACCTCCTGGCCAGAGCCGCCCCTCCCGCAGAGGATCCGCCCTGCTGTTAAAGCGACAGCTTCAGCTGGAAAACACAGGCACTCAAGACTGCGGGACAGAAACGAGACAGAGGCGAGGTTAAAAACGAAAGGCGCTTTGTTCGCCCCTGCTCTAAATACCTAGATGTAGAAGAAAGATGCTTCAAAGGATCGGAAACCAATATGCTTTCCCCACTAAAAACGTGAGCCGAAAGGAGAGGGAAGATAAGCTGACAGCCCGCTGCTGAATTAAGCATGGACACAGGGCGTGCAGAAACTCAACTACTGTGAAACCCTGTTGGTCTATAATGGGTATAATGATTTTTATCCCACCCCACTCTTTGTGTGAAGTGCTGAGGTATATATTCTTCCATAGAACTGGGCTGGACCAAATAACTGGATTTGAATGAAAGCAAAAACTTCAGCAACTACCCTAGCTAAGGAGGCAAAACTTGTTTCTGCTCAATGGTTTCTTTTGAAAAGTCAGCTATACTGATTCAGTGGCACTTGATTACAATGGTGATGAGCAAAGTATAGAATAGAAAATAGAAGGGAATAGAGTATAAATGTTGGAAAGTGGGTTGCGGGAGACGATTCCCCAGATAGTAGTCACATTCAGAAACTTTATTTGCATGACAAACTATAGAAGTGTCATCCAAAGTTACCAAGCTGTACTGCAAGAAACAATCAGTTAATAATAAACGGGATATATTTTGTACTGAGCTCATCTCTCTCATTCTATGCTTTGGACTATTTTACAATAAAATATTTTTTATTAAAAGTAACTCATCTTACCCAGGCTGCCACGATTCTCCAAAACCCTAGTGTCATCCAGTTTGTATGAAAGAGCTAATACAAAATAAGGTCCTATCCTGCAAACACTTATGTGTTTGCAAAAAGAACAGGAGTACTTGTGGCACCTTAGAGACTAACAAATTTATTAGAGCATAAGCTTTCGTGGGCTACTGCCCACTTCTTAGTCTCTAAGGCGCCAGAAGTACTCCTGTTCTTTTAGCGGATACAGACTAACACGGCTGCTACTCTGAAACCTGTTACTTATGTGTTTGTAACTATGCATGGGAGTAGTCCCAGTCAATTCAATGAATCTACTTACACGCAAGGAGTTATGGGCTTGCAGGATTGGGGCCTAAAATGTTATTGCTTTGTATTGTATTATTAGCTGTATGACACATAAAAATTCATCACTCATCTGTTTTGGGAAGATTTTTTTAAGGTGGCATTTTTTTCCTCTACCATCAGGAATATGATACAGGAGATAGGCAGAGTACTTCACCTGTTTTCTAATGGGATTTTAAGCTCTGCACAGGTCAGTCTATTGTAGATTTTTATAGTGTTTTATGCAAAATTCTGCAAGATGCACATCGCCAAATATACCAAAATACATTTATTCTATTACCAGAAAACTGATTTTTATTTTCAAAATTCTTACCATTCTAGGAGCTTTTCATTAGCACCCCAGATAGGGATTTTCTCTGCCTCATTTTTCTAATCCATTGGTTTATACAGGTGTCTAATATGCCTGTAACAAAACCTAATAACTTTTCTAAATTGGTTAGGTAGCCAGGATTTGCCGGCTAAACAGTGTACAGAGAAAATAAAAAACAAAACAAAAAACCAGACAGCGCAGTACCCCACATTGCCTCTAGGTGACAGCAGCAGTGGCTGCTTGCTCCCCATCTCCTCCCCAGCATAAAGACAAATTCGAGCCCATTTGGAAGATGAAGTCTGGCTATCGGAGCTGAACAGACAGCAGCAGCTTTCTCTTGGCACACCGACTACAAATGGCCCTGGTATTTTTCACCCCGAGCATCCTCCAAGTGCCTTGCATGGTGCTGTTCCTTTTCCATTTCAAGTCAGCAGCAGGTAAGGTAGATCTGCTCCTTTCTCAATACAGGGCTAATGAGCCAGGGGTCATTAGAAGCAGTCCTGAAAAGCAATCTTATGCTGCTGTAAACACAGAATGAGCATTTATTTCCAGGCAAGCTCAGAAGCGACTGAGCATTTCTAGCGTTTGCATGAAAATAAATGCTCTATTCTGCATTTGCAGCAAGGTTTGCAGTATCATATTTATCCTACATATGGAAACAGTCCTGCATTTGCAGGGGAACAGATTAGATGAGAGATCTTTTTCCCATTGCTAATTTCTGCAGTGCTAGGTTTCTGTTTCCCTGAAGAGTGATAAAACCCTACTCTGAAACTGAAGGAGATGTGGTTAAACACTGGTTATTTATAAGGATGACTTTTTGTTTTCCTGTTCTGCAGTGGATTGTGTATTCATTCATCCTGCTTGAATAGCTGGAGCAGGTGTGAAGGGAGTTGCACCCCCAAGGGACACCTTCCCAGTAGGGAGCTGGCAATAATGAGCAAGTTCTCTTACAGAATAAAATGGAGGGGCAGCTACTTCTGCCCCTTTTTTAGTCCATACACCTCATTCAGCTCTTCATGGTGAGGCTTGGCAAATCTGGGAGGACAAGAATGAGTCTATCAGCCCCCTTCTAGATTTCCTTCCTAATTGGGATGCAGTAAAACATCTCTGCTCCCTCACTGCTGTTGCACCCAGTGAGTCACAAATGACTAAGACAGCCCGCCTCTCCCTTTGCTCCTTCATAGCATAGCTGTGTTGCATCTTACATCAAATGGTATGAGGAGAAGTGAGTCAGGAGAGCTGGGTTAAATACTCCACTCTGCCACTTAGGCATTGTGTGACCTTGAGCTAGTCACTTGACCCCCCCTCTCTCAGTTATCATACTTCAATAAGACCCCTCCCCAGTTTCTTTTTGATATCCTCCACTGATTTCTGCTATTTTCCTCCAGCTGTGCTTCAGCAAAATGGACAGTGAGCTAAGTCTAATTTGCATAGAGAAATAGGAGACATCTCTCTCCGTCTAGGTTTTTAAAAGGTCACCTGCATCAGGAAGGAGTTGAGTTTTTCCAGTTTTGCACCACCATGTTTCTTTCTACTCCCAGCCATTTCACAAGGGCTTGGAGTTTTTTGCCCCCCTTTCTCATTGCCCTTGAATACAGGGCCAACCTTCACTAGCATATGCAATTTAGGCTGTGGATGTTTCCTTTAAATTAGGGCCCTAGACTGGTTCTTTCCCAGGCTGAGAGAAGTAGAGAAAGGAAAGGTTTGTAATGGAGGCTAAAGGAAAAACCTATATTTTTCTTGGGTTTAATAAGGAAATAAGGGGATTAAACCTGTAACACGTACCTGGTTTTGGGGACACCTCTTCAGGCCAAAACCGTGCTTGTGGAACATTGATTAAGTGAAGGGTGTAGCTAGCAATGACTCTATTTATAAAGATGAGTTCTGCAGAACAGCATCAGATCTGCTCACACAAAATTTATTCTTTGCATTGAAGTTGTGGTCTTTTTATTTCATTATTATTTTTTTTTTAATGAAGCAGGTGAGTGGAGGAAATGGAGTTGTGGCTACAAAAGCCTGATCCAACACTAGCAGGAAGAGTGAATACAGTTGGGGAAAGGGATTCCCTGGGTGAAGTTCTATGATTTTAACTTGTACAGTATTGCCAACATCAAGAGATCAAAAATCATGAGTTGGACCCTCAAAAATGATGAGATTGGCCCCCAAAATTGTGACATTTTAAAGAAGATTTTATTGTGTTGTTTTGGTCAGTCTCTTGATTTTTGAACTCCCCCTGCCCATCCCCAGGGCATGTGCATTTGACAATTTCCCACTCTCCCACCTGTGCCAGATAAGTTGATTTTGGCCCCAATTGCAAGAGCTCTCACCCCCATCACCTGCCCAGCACTTAATCCTGCCCCCCAGTCCTCCATCAGTTCTCTCCCCACCCAACCCCACCAATTTCAGTCCCCCTCAGTTCACTTCCCCAGTCCCCATTATCACCACCCCATCAGTTCAGCCCCCCTGCCCCATTGACTCCCAACACCCTCAGTTCAGCCTCCCAGCACTCACCCCATCTGCTCAGAACCCACCGTCAATACAGACCTCCACCCTATCAGCCCTCACCTCCTCATGTCAGCCCTCCTGCTGCCCTCTGGCCATAGTTCAGCCTTCCTAGTCTCACCTCTGCTCCTCTTCACCCGTCCCAGGCCTCGGGGGGCTGCAGTAGGGTCCCCTCTCCCACTTTCCAGGCTGCCAGGGGAACAGCTGCCCAGGGCTGTCAACGGGCACCCCAGCCGCCCAGGGCTGACAGCGGGAGCCCCACCCAGCCAGGGTAGAAAAACAATCCTGAGATTTGAGAGTTCTATCACAAGATCATGAGCGAGGCTTCATTTTACTTAGCGATCGCATCTCTCACAATAAACTCGCAAGAGTTGGCATGTCCATATAACGTGCGTGCTTCTGTTTCTGGCTTGCATTGAAAAAGCCACAATGGAATAATGCCTGTTATTTTTGTAGGCTTAAAGTAAAACTGGTCTTGTTTCAAATGCAGAGACTGGCTCTGTAATGTCTTCCCAAGACCAAATCATCACACCTATTTTCATAAGACAAATTCTGCCCTGGCGATAAGAGGCTGAAACACCAACAATTTTAATGCACGTACAGAGGTACTTGTGGAACTAGTGGAATTTTCCTAATCACCTAGATGCCTAATTCCAATTGATTTCAATGGGAGTCAGCCACTAGGCACTTACTCCTGCTAGGCACCTAACTGCATTTTTAGGTGCCCAAGTACCTTTAAAAATCTGGCCCAAGTTTGTGCCTGCTTCCACCAGCACTGAATTTGCCCCTATACTTTAAAATTATAAACTACTTTAAGGGAGCTTGGCCCAGGTGATCTCTGAAGCCTGCATTTTCCTCTGCACAGAATCTTTCTCTTAACTACACAAAGGTTTTTTTCCCCCCCCACCATACAAAGTTGGTGAAAAAAGTGTGTTCAGGCTTGTACATGGTGACATAGAAAGAGAAAAATAATGCTAAAATGGAAGGAGTTTGCACATCTTGGAACAGACCCTTATCAGGAAGGATTTGTTTTAGCTTGTAACATTTCAGAAGTCAAACAAAGCTGGGGAGGGTTTATTACTTCACAGATATGTTTTGCTCCTTCTCTGCATATACACTTTTATTTAAGCAACTGCAAGGTCCAAATCTGGATCTAAACTTCCCCAAAGTTTTGTGAGTATTCTGATCTAGCAATTTGGTTTGGGCCCCTCTCTATTTTTTAACATTTCCAGGACCCATTCCTATGGAAATGTGTGTTTTTCATTGTGAATTATTTTAATTCTAAATAACATATAACTAGTCATGGAGCTAGAGAGGAGAGTAATGTTTATACATATATTTTTAAATACCAAGGTGCAGTGCCTGTTCAGAGGCTTGACTGCGTTTAGCGCCATCGGGCGCTAAACCCACATAATTACAGCATGTTAATACTTTTTTCACATGTTTGATCACAGGGAGAATATATATAAACACAATGATTTTTGTTTTCTGATTTTACAGTGCAATATGTTCTGCAAATCAACAACAATGGTCCCATCACAACGGGAGCTCAAGCTACAATTCATGCCAGCTTGAGTATGAAGAATGATGATGTTGCATTCATTAGTGACCTAAAGTCCTATAATTTTAACTGGATTTTCACCCCTCTGACTTTGATTGAGAAATCAGAGCAGCGATTTAACTCTATGATTACCGTGACTGGTGAATTTTCTGGAGACTTTCCCATTTCTGTCTGGGCAACTGAGACACACTGTTGGTTATGTCAGCCCATCGCCAAAAGCTTCACAATGCTTCATGTTACAGGTAAAATATCTTTGAACAGCTCGTTCAAGTCTTCACACACTCCACTGAGATAGGCGCTGCGTATTCTGGGATTCAGAACGGTGCTAGCTACAACCATGTTTAACATGGCTTCTACTAGCAGGGTTCTAGAACAGTTTCTTTGACAGGTGGACAGAGATATTTTTTGCCATGAACAGTGGTCACCAGACCATGCTGTAGACTACCTAAGACAGAAAATCAATAACATGCTCACTTGCAAAAAATATCCCTGTGCCCACTGCTCAAGGAAACCATGCTAGAAACCTGATGTTTGAGCAGTTTTACTTCATGTTTCTGCTAGTTGTACCTCACAAAAGCTAGAGCGAGCCTGGTATGGATCAGGCCCTTTTTGTTCTGTGAAATCTAGATTCCTGAAGATGCAGATTGTTGCTGTCACACTAGCTCAGCATATCTAGTTCCAAACTTGAGTTGACCTCCAGCAGCCGCAATCTACAAGTTTCCCCTTATATCAGTCACATCCGAATTGTGCACAAGACATGACTGAAGTAGGAATACCATGAGGCCATCGGCATGGTAGAGCTATTATACTTTGTGTAAAAGTATTTTGAATAACTGTAGCTGGAGCACAGTTCAAGGCGTGGCTACTGTCACAAGTGGGACTATGTAAAATAGCACCTCTGTTATTATTATTTGTATTATCGTAGCATCTAAGAGCCAGTCATGGACCATTATGCGAGGCATTGTACAGAGAACAGACGACAGTCCCTGCCCCAAAGAGCTTACACATTCAACAGATCTGATCATGTGGCTATTTAGAGTCACATGATCTGATTTTACTGTCCAGTGGACCCATCCTCAGGATTGTTGGGTGGGCCTGTGAAAGGATTTTCTCCATCATCCCTAAACTTAACCGATTCTTGTCCATCAGGATCAGAGTACTAGCCACGGGGAACAGCTGCAAATTTGGGGGAGGGTTAGTGAGATCATTCTTTGAGAAACACCTCAAACTTAACCAAGCCATCTTACCCAATGAGTTTGAGTGTGCGCACAGGATCTTTCAATCCTCTCCTGCCTCTTACTGCCAAAGCAGAGCCTATCTGCTTATTCTATTCCTTTCAATCTCGGTGCTCAGTTTCCATTGGCTTATGTTTTCAAGGCTATCTTCACAAGGAAAAGGAAGAGAAACTTTTTAACCTATGAAAGCTAAGATTCGCCTTTACCTTCCTAGTTTCCCCAAGCAAGCAGGCCCCCAAGCACTGGCTTTGCAGGGCCCAAGGAAAAGCTTCAATATAAAAAATAAGTCTGTTTAGTTTTGTCTCCAGTTAGTTCTGCAGAGTCAGTCCCAGTCTGAAAGCGCGAGTTTCATTCTAGCTTTGTTTGCCGAGCGAGAGATTTGTTAACAAGATAGCAGCAGAGGCGGATTAGGGGTTGTGGGGCCCTGGGTCAGAGCAAGTGGGGGCCCCAACCCTGTTCCCCGGCAGGAGTGCTGGCTGGGTGGAGTGAGTGGGGCAAGCCCCCACACCCCAACCCCACTCAGAGCACCAGGCATGTGGAGCCTAGGAGCGCCCCAATTGGCCAGGGCCCCTGGACACGACCCAATTGGCCCAATGGCTAATCTGCCACTGGATAGCAGAATCTATGTTACAGGTGATCTGTCTAACCTGTCTAGTTATCTATAATGAGCTTATCCCTTGGAATCTGATCATCATGATCATGGACGATCTAGAGAGATCCCAGCCCAATTTCTTATATCACAGGTTGCACTCACAATGCTGGCCATTATGGATACGTCTACACTGCAGTTAAAAACCCAGGGCTGGCCCGTGCCACCTGACTCAGGGTCACAGGGCTGCTTAATGGCAGTGTAGACATGTGGGCTCGGGCTGGAGCCCAAACTCTAGGACCCTATGAGGTGGGAGTATGGTTGCCAACCCTCCAGGATTGGCCTGGAGTCTCCAGGTATTAAAGATTAATCTTTAATTAAAGATTATGCCATGTGATGAAATCTCCAGGAATACATCCAACCAAAATTGGCAACCCTAGGAGGGTCCCAGAGCTCGGGCTGCAGTCCAAGCCCAAATGTCTACACTGAAATTAAACAGCTTCGCAAACCCGAGACCCATCAGCCTGAGTCAGCTTGCACAAGCCAGCTGCAGGTTTTTTAATGCAATATACACATCCCTAGACTATCTTTCAGCCTATAAACCAGGGGTCGGCAACCTTTGAGAAGTGGTATGCCAAGTCTTCATTAATTTAAGGTTTTGCATGCCAATAAAAGGTTTTGCGTGCCAGGCCGGCAGCAGGCTGAACGGGGCCGGCGGCCGGGACCCCGGCTGGCCAGGGGCCGGCGGCCAAGACACCAGACTGGCAGCAGGCTGAGCGGGTCATCCTGCTGCCGGTCTGGGGTCCCGGACGCCGACCCCGCTCAGCCCGCTGCTGGCCTGGATGGACGGAACCCTGGCCGGCAGCGGGCTGAGCGGGGCCGGTGGCCAGGACCCCGGCTGGCAGCAGCGTGCCACTAAAAATCAGCCCGTGTGCTGCCTTTGGCACGCGTGCCGCAGGTTGCCAACCCCTGCTATAAACCAAGCAAATATGAGGATATCATCACTGAAAGACATGAAATTTCGAACTTCACTATGCTGTTTGCATGGAATCGCTTTACATTGTATAACTGTATTTTAAATCATTATAGGATTGTGTATAGCATGTCAGTCATTCACAATAGTAAAAAAATTCTTGTCCTATACACCTCTACCCCGATATAACGCGACCCGATATAACACGAATTCTGATATAACGCGGTAAAGCAATGCTCCGGAGGGGGCTGGGCTGCGCACTCCAGCAGATCAAAGCAAGTTCGATATAACGCGGTTTCACTTATAATGCGGTAAGATTTTTTTGGCTCCAGAGGACAATGTTATATCAAAGTAGAGGTGTACTTTGTTTTAGAGAGAGTGTGTATTGGTTAGATCAAGGGACAGGGAGTCAGGACTCCTGGAGTGGAATCATTACCCCATTGAAGTCAATGGCAAAACTTTTCTGGACTTATATAGGGCCAAGATTTCCCCCCTTGGATTCTATTGCAGGCTGTGTGACCTTGCGTAAATTATTTAATCTCTCTACCTAAATTTACCAATCTGTGAAATAGATATAAAAATGCTTACCCACCCTCACAGGGATGTTGAGAGATTAAAAGAATTAATGTTTAAATGGGGCTTTGAGATTTGTAGGTAATGCTATGAAAGTGAAATATAGTCTCATTATTCTTCCTTTATCATCTTCTTCTGCAGAGTTTATAGTAGGGAATCTTACCATTGCACAAATAGAAGACAACAGAACATTTGTCGAACAAGGTTCTAGTTCTGCCACCGACTCTCTGACCCTGATTTCTTTCTTTCGTCATGATCCGAGTAATTATTTCAAGTCGGCATCATTCATCTACAACTGGGATTTTGGAGATGGGTATGTCCAGTTGTTTGTTTATTTATGGAAAGGCTCCGGATGCTTCTGGTAAGGATGTGTAACACACTCCTACACTCACAATGTTCAGATAGTCTAGGAGCTCACAAACAGTTAAAAATGTAAGCTTTGGCCTAGGGTCTGTCTCCAAGTTTCATTATGCTACTTAGATGCTGATGTGTGCTGAGCTTCCCAAAAATGCAGGGGTGTTGAGATCCAGGTTTTTAGGTTAAAGTCCATGTTTAATTAGAGAAGGTTTGCTAATGCAAATACATAGAGCTGAACAAATAATTCATAGTAAATAATATATTTAATGATTATGAGCATGTTTTTCTGCTTACAGAATCTCCATGAGCAGATTGCAATTTTCTCAAGTGTATTTTTAAATAAATTTGAAGAATTGATTGTATTCTTTTCCTTGGTTTTTATTGAACAGTGTCTAGATATTACAATGAGTGGCCATCTATAAATACCTTAGATAGTCACAGAGTACTGTTTCTATTCTCTGATTGGATGAGTGCATAAGCACTTCTGGCATGAATGTTTGTGTGTGTACATTTCAGGTTTGATTTTTTTAAATAGTGGTCCATATTATTTTACTAAAGAATTTAGTTTGCCTGTGGCACCCCTGCTTTACTGACTGTAATAAAAGAAATATTAGATCATTACCACCCGTTCTAATTCTGACCCATGAATGATATTTAGGGATGATTGTGTCATTGTTTTCCTTGAAAAACTTAAACAAAGTAAGAAAAGCATCCTGGTGGGCCTAATTCTGATCTCACTTTCACCAGTTTGACATCAGTATAACACCATGAACTTCTGGGGAATTAGTCCTGATTTACATTGGTGTAACAAAGAAGACTCAGACCTTCATGTATCTAAAACATTCAGTGCAAGCAGTTTCCGACCAGAGGTGATACTGATTCTAAATCTTTTCATGCTACCCATAGAACTCAGCTGGTAACTGAAGAACCCTTCGTCTACTATAATTATTCTACGGTGGGGAATTGCAAGGTACATCTCAAAGTTGTAGCTGAATGGGAGCAAATTGAGAGTGCCACCCATGAAAGAAAGATTGTGCAGAAAACAGGAGATTTCACCACCGAATTGGAGTTGCTGGGTAATTATAAATGGCGTTGGATGCACAAAACAGAACTTCCTGCATTGTTGCACAAGCTGTAGTATAATGTAATTTCTAGACCATAAGTTGAGCATGATAATTAAACAGAATAGGGAGATCTTTAATAAAGTATTGTATCAGACCTATGGTTTAACAACAGAGCTTTTCCAGTTTTATTATCATCAAAATTTGTTTTCAAAAACAAACATTCAGTAAAAAAAACTTTCCATGTATCAAAAACCTAATATTTCCATGTATCAAAAACCTTGTTTTTAGTAAATGAAAATTGTCAAATGCATTCTTTGTTTAAAAAAAAAAATCAAAATGCAAAATTTAAACCCTACAATCATTATTTTAAAAATTGTGTAATGGCTCTATTTACATTAATTATATTGTTTAGCTCTGCATAAGGCTAATTCATGTTTGCTTTGGCACCCAGAGGCCATAGCAAAGGGCAATTCCTAAATGCATGAAATTAGGCTTGGCAGAATTCAATTTTTATTTTTTGATAATTTCAGCAGATAATATTAACGTTTATTGTTAAGCATTTTTTTAGATTTTCAAAGATTTACATTTTTACAGATGCAGGAAGTTACTGGGAGGAGGTACAGACAATGGTGGGGTCAGACCATAATTATTTAATGACAGTAGATGTTGAGATTCAAAAAGCTAATGCTTGTAATGGTTAAAACACAAATTGTCAACATCACGTTGTCAAAATATACTAAGTAAATATCCTAAATCAAACTCTAATAATTTCTCAGGCAGCACTTTTCTTACTTTGCCTATCTGTGAATTTTAATTATCATTGATGGAAATTTTCTTTTGTCGGTTTGTGTGTATATGGTGAAATCAACATTTACCGATAAAAATCTAATCTTTCCAAGCCTAAAAATAATCAGTTGTAATGTTTAAAGATAACTGACAAAACATACTAGTTGATCTGAAGCTATTCTATTTATTAGCAAAAACAAATAATAATAAATAAATATCACTGATGTGACTAAAATAAGCCAGGATAGAAAAGTGCATAAAAATTAAACTTTCACTGTAAAACAAGAAATTGTTTTTGTTTTTAAAGCCACAGTTTTATGACTGTGTCACACTGTTCTTTCCAGATGCTGTTAAAAGTATAAATGTCATAGGCTCCAGAGAGACTCGTGTAATGGAAAACTTAAGTTTATCTCTACATATCAATGGCAGGTAAGTAACACACAAATATCCTTTGCTATAAAGAAATTGGTTTTTTCTCCTGATTTCCCCAGTGTGTAACCCATTGCATGCTACAGAACTGATCCCTAGAAAGATTTATTTTCTGTGAACAAGATATTACTGCACATTACTTGTTCATGACTCTAAAAATCTCTTGTACTGCAATAGGTTGCAGAAATGTAGACTATTAATAAACTGCACTTCTCTCCAAGGATCCCCAAGTACTTTAAACACAACACAAATGTTAATGAAAATCAAAGAGGACAGTGAGAAGAGAAACAGAGAGCAGTAAAAAGGAAGGAAAATAAGGGGCTTTTTAAACTGTGCTCTGAACTTTTCTTCCTCGTTGATCCCTATCACTAAAGAAACCTGCACGCCGCATGTAGGGCACACTAACCAGTAGGCACACCAGGGCTGACACTAGGGAGTAGTAAGTTTAGGGTGCTGTTTCAGCCAGGTAACAGCAGCCACAAAGGTGAACCAGGCAAGAAGAGTCTGAGCGGCAGTAGACCCAGAAAGGGAGGAATGAAGTGAAAGAACTGGATAATAGTGAAGAATTTAGCCAAAGACAGCTGGTTCTGGGGAGGAGAGAAAGCTTACAGTGCAGAGGTTGGTCTCGGCCCTCTTCCCAATGCACCACTTTGGTGCATTTAGTGGTGCATTGGAACTAAAGGTTCAAATGTAAGAACATGAGAGCGGCACACCCAAGTTTAGCTTTGCAGACGCTCTGTCAAGCTGTGTGACAGTCTGAGTGAAGGAAATCTTTTCAGATAGGGAAGGAGTTTTGCAATGTCTTGTTGGAAAACTTAACAGAATCCTTCATCAGCAGAGAGAGAGACTGAACAAACTCTGGCTTAAAATTTATCCCACAGCAATGAGTCTTCCTCCAAGTGAGTGAGGCTTGCCAGGCCTGCCTGTGAGAGCTGGCTGGGTTGATACAGTCTTGCTGTGTGCATTGCAAATCATAGAATATCAGGGTTGGAAGGGACCTCAGGAGGTCATCTAGTCCAGCCCCCTTACTGAAAGCAGGATCAATCCCCAGACAGATTTTTGCCCTAAATCATCCCCTGAAGGATTGAACTCACAACCCTAAGTTTAGCAGGCCAATGCTCAAACCACTAAGCTATCCCTGGAGGACAATAATATCTGTACAGGTGTACATAAGGCTCCTGCCAGGTGCCCAAACTTTGTGATACCAGGACATTGCTAGTAATTTGCCTGCACAGAAGTCATCCTCTGTTGAACCAAGCAAGACTTCTCATGAGCTTACACATTTGCAGGCGCAGGGCCTAGATTGCATGCAAATTAACATAAATTGTAAAAAATGTTTGGCAGGTGAATTTTAGACCCCTGAAACAGTTCAGTTTTAGAATGAACAACCCAACCACACCCTAAACTCTAGCGGAAGAAATAGCACCAACATATTAAAAAGAATATTGGTGATACAAAGCAGCACTGAATGATAAATAAACTGGTCTAATTAAAATCTGGCCTGAGGGATGGGATTTTTATGACAGAAGCAGAACTCAAAGTGACCCAAGCACAAACTGACTTCTTCGCTCAGCAATGAATGTGCTGCAGGGTTGGAGGAATGGGATGCTGATAAAAGGATCAAGAAAGGATAAGTTTATCACCAGAATCAAAGTCCAGAGAGCAGCAGATGAGCCTCTGCAGAAACATGTAGAGCAAAGGTCTGAAAAATGTAAATACAGAGCACAAGCAAAACAGCAAAAAGCTATATGGCCAAAACATTGTGGAAATGGTGGTGTACCTTGATGTATTTCTAGCAAATAAAGAGCTTTCTGACATTGCTTTAAGATGATGCTGTGATTTACACGCTTTATTTACCTTTTGCCAAGTCTTTAATCCAAACAGTTGTGTTAAGCTCATCTGATGCTCTTTTATAGGCTTTTTATGAGCAGAGAACATACATGAAAATCCTGGGTGTGTCACAGAATCACAGACATTGACCTCTCTCATTGTCAAAGGAACAAGAAAAATAACATTTTCTGACCTCTGGGAATGAAGTCCATTTCTGCTCGCCCTAGTTGAGGAAGGGATGAAAAATAGAGAGACACGTTTTTATAATATCATTTTACCTTTTCAGCACCTTTCATGCCAACTGTTCCTAAAGCACTTTATAAACCATATAGACCCTTGTGAGGATTCTTTCACTTGCCACTGAAATCCAGCTACATGTGGGGTGGAATAAAGCAGGTATTTAAGGACCTAATCCCATGAGATGCTAAGCATCCCGTGCAAGTCAGTGGTGGTTGAGGGCACTCAGCACCTCAAAGGACTGGCGCACAAAGGATTGGAACCTGATTACATTCTATATTCCTAGCTGCTCCTGTAGTTTTATCTGGAGACAGTAACAGTTTTCACTTCCTATATAACATGAAGACAGTTTCTGTCTAGATAAAACTTCAGGAGCATCTAGGTATGCAGAATGTAATCCAGCAAGATGCAATTTGGCCAGGGCTCTACGATTAATACCCCTACTTTTGTTAAAAACCACATGAGATTGTTAATCACCACAGGCGGTTAGGACCTGAGTTTCACATTTAATTCAAAAGGCAGTACCCCTGGAGATTGTTCAAGGAGACATGTACCTATTATGCATTGCCAACACCACTTCTTGCAGCATCTTGGGTTTCCTTTGAAGGTTTCCTATCAGAGTGCTTCCTGGGTCCTGCTTAGTTTGTAAACTCTGATAAAACCATACAGGCCAAAAGACCCAAAGCTTCCAAAATGAATGGGTGTTTTGGATAAGAAGGAATGCAGGATTGAACCCTGAGGTATATCTTCAGGCTGTGGAACAAGTTTTTCCCCTCCAGTATCTAGAGGGGATTCCTTTTCAGTCTTGGCTGTGGAATGTGATGATGAAGATGATCAAGGAAAGGCTGGTAATGTAGCATACCGTGAAACTGATGAAAATGATAATAGACATCCACTTCTGTTTGTGTGCAGAATGTTTACATATGAATTCCATTCTCTGACGTCAGTGCTAGGGTTGAATTATGACTAAAAGTTAGGAACATAGGAATTTCCAGATGGGATCACACCCAAGGTCACTCTAGTCCAGTATCCCATCTCTGAATGTGGCCAACACCAAATACTTTAGGAGTCCTGGTGGTTTTCAATTTTTTAAATATATTTCTTAGATGTTTACAGCATTTCATAATGGTAAATGGAACTGACTTACAAACAAACACAAACAAACAAAGCAACCTGATTATAACAAATTTTCATAAAGAAATAAAGGAATCAAAGTTTAGTTTTCTATTAATAATGGTATCATATTATTCATGTCCATTCAGACAGCTGCCCGGTATTCAGGGAAACATTTGTGAATTCACAAATTTTAGCCCAAATAATTATTCATCCAAAAAAATAGTAACAGAAGTTTACTTATTATCCTGTCTCAAAATTTACAGTCAACCAAGCAAAAACTGTCACTCTGTGGAATGATTCACAATCATGAGTGCCAACCCCAGGGCAGACTGTCAAAAAGCAGGGCAGACACCCCAAACTTGTGGTATGTTCTATAATTAGATTTCACCAATCTAGTAACAAATGTGAACTCCTGAAGCACCATACCAGTCTTACCATGAAGACACAGGCAGGCCCCTGGGACACTTCAGTCTATCTTGCCACCCAGGCAAGCTGGACTTAGTGATAAATGATCACTTACACCAAAGATCACAAAATATTCAGGTTGCTTCCAGTCGCAAGAGACCACTTACCGCAGGTCAATTTCTACCTCAGATCTCACACCAAAGACAACATTTGTAGCCAATCCTATAGTAAACTAACTAAGGATTTATTAAGTAAGGAAAAGAAATGAGAGAGTTATTTACAGGTTAAAGCAGGCAACATATAGGCACAAATGAGTTACAGTCTGTGGTTTCCAAAGGTGACAGAGATGTAGTAATCTGTCCATTGAATGTCTTTTAGGGCTAAACCAGGTTGACCTTGGCGATCTCTGCTTTTTACCACTCAAAACAATCAGTGGTTAAGTTTAGTCGCCAGGAGTGCAACTCCCAGCAATAAAGCGCTATCTACACTGGCGCTTTTCAGCGCTAAAACTTTTGTCGCTCAAGGGGGTGTTTTTTCACAGCCCTGAACGACTAAAGTTTTAGCGCTGAAAGTGGCAGTGTAGACACAGCCTTAGTCTTGATAGTTCTCCTTCATGAGCGGGGGTAATCGCTCCTCCTGCCTGAGTTTACAAGTTCAGAGTAGGCATTTTTACAATTATAAAGCAAAACTTATAATTTACCTTTATAGCACGGGATGCAGACACTACAAGTAGCATTAATGCATGCAGCAATTTACAAGCATTTTATAGCGTTTAAACACTAAACCCATCCTTACAAGTCTAACACCTAACTTAAACAACACTAACATCCAGGTGAGCTACATCTGGTCTGCAGCTCTGAATCTGTCAGTGCTCAGCTGACGCCTACAGACTTGGCAAAAGCTGGCACCTGGTCTACCAGCATCACAAAAACAATCCCACATGATTTAGGTGATCAGTGCCACAACACAAAAGACAAACAGTCAATGTTTGCCAAAAACCCATACACTGAAAATTATTCCATCAACCCCTGACCACCCCCACCCCCTGCTGCAGCAATGTTTTGGCATAAGAAATAATCCATGCTATTGCAGAAATGAGGAGTCGTCAATGTACTAACAGAACTGGGGAAAAATCATAGCAAGTATTAGGACATTTTCAAATGATGTAAATCAGTATAGTTCCACTGAAGCCAAGGGAACAACACTGATTTATGCCCGCTGAGACTTTGGTCCACTATTCCCAACAAAAGGTAGGCTGAGCCATTATAATTGTAAGTCCTAAATTGTGACACAATCCATCTGTGTACTGCTGTTCTTGCCTAGGCAATCAGAAACTGTCATTCACATTCTGTACACAAAGCTGTCTGCTCCACTAGCCTCTCAGGCATTTGGCTGTCAGGTCTATATCAAATATCCATGGCTATGTAAGTGTTATGAAGAAGTGTTCAATAGATAAATGTGTGTACAGTTATAGTTCTAGCATTAGTTCGGTGCAGTATTACTACTTATATTTATATTATATTTTATATTATATTTATATTTGTTCACCTTGTTTATATTTATATAAATATGTATATACTTACACCAACCGTCAATGTTTTCAAAGTTCCTGTGCTATTTAATCTATGTGATTCATGCATTCCTATTTCAAATAATTTTTTACAAGCCTCTGCTGAATTTTTTCCTTTTCATTTCAGCCCTCCACTCACCTTATGCTGGCTCATAAAGGCTGAATGTATTCCACTGGAAGGGGAAATGTGCCATCTAGTGGTGATTAATGGCTCCTCCTACAATTTGAGCCATACCTTTCGTAATGCAGGACAATACTGTCTCAGCGTGAGAGTGGAGAATGGTGTGAACATGTTGCAGACGTACCATGAGATTAAAGTGTGGCCAACAGGTGAGACTCGAGATACAGAGGAACTGCCATGTTGGCTCAGATGACTAGATGTGCCTTTGACAGTAGCCACTACAAAAAGCTTCAGAGGACAGTGCAAAAAGTTTTTTAGTGGACAGTTATGGAATAACCAGCCCAGAGATGGTTTCTTCCTAACCCTGATCAGCTAGAAGTTGGCTTATGTCCTGAAGCATGAAGGTTATATGCTCTCTTTTTTGTTTTGTTTTGTTTAAATTTCCTCTCTCATATAACTGATGTTCTACTCCTTTTTAAAATCCTACTAAGTCTCAGTGGTACCTGGAGAGTTCCATAGGATGACTGACTTGTGTACAAAATGTATTTTTATCAGTTTTAAATTTGCTGCCTTTAAATTTCACAAGTGGCCTCCAGCTCATGCATTGTGAGAGGCTAAACAGGACATACAAATTCTCACGTCCCCTCGTATTAACCTCTTCCTTAAAATAAGCAGTCCCAGTCTTTTCAGTCTCTCTCTTTATAGGGAAGTCTTTCCAGGTCTGTAATTATTCTAGTTGCCAATTTCTGCCCCTCCAACCCCCCATCCCATCAATCTCTGGTATACACTTTTTGAGACAAGGCAACCAGAACTGAAACCAGTTTTCAGAGATCTGTAAGGGGCCAGCACTGAGCAAATGGTCAGTGCCAGGTGGGGAAGAGAACATGGCCAGGGCAGCTTGCTGGAGCAATGGTGAGAGAATGCCTAAAAATTCTCAGGAGAAGGGGTAAGAGGGCAGTTCAATTTCCATGGCCTTTAAGACACTGGCTTACACTGGGGGCTGCAACGCCAACCCATCCCCCCCAGCCCCCAAGCTTATGAAGGGGGCCCTGGCCACACCCCTTTCCTGCCCACTTCAAGAGCATGCACACAAACACTCAGGAGCTGTCTATGCACCTGGCCTTTGTGCAGTCCATACTAGGGGAAAAGGAAAGGACCTTTACAACCTCCCACACCACCACCCTGTTCTCTCATAAGGGCTGGCCCCATTCTGGTCCTCAGTCATTGGCCTGAGCTAGCCAGCAAAAGTGCCAGCTGTAACGATGCGAGCACCTGTCGAATAGACCTGTGACTGAGACCGATACCTCATTTCACTGAACCTGCTGGACAGCCAGCAGATGGGAATTACTTTTGGTTGCTACAAAATTTAGGCTGGATTTGAACCAGTGGCCTAGAGGTTAAAGGTGTTGAATGCCATGGCCAGTTCAGAATCCAGGCAACTGCGTTAAGATTTACCTGCCATGTGTGAAGTTTGTTCTGATGTCATCTGCTTTACTTCACTAGGAGACAGAATAGGTAGAATAGATTTACAAAGCAGGCTTGCTGGGTGGAATCTCTCCCTGCCTTAGCATTTGGCTTTTCTGATTATCCTGTGTATTCTCTTTTCCTCCATTTCTCTGGGCCCAATGCTTTGCACACCTGGAGGTGAGGAGAGACCCAGGGGACTTTATTTCAACTTTTCTGTCTCCTGCTTCTGCACTCTTAGGGTCGGCAGAGGACTGATTCAACTCTTGGCATAACTTAGGGCAGGTTCAGGGAGTAGCCTGGGAAATCCTCAGGTACCTACTTTAGAGCAGCTTCAAGGATCCTTTGTATCCCCGGTGTAGTCACAAAGTATGCTTAAAATGCTACATGATTGAGGAGCGAGGAAGAGGAAGTATATTTGGCAAAGTGAAGGCTGGTTTAAAAGAATTGAAAACAATCTAGCATACACCACAATTATTCAAATACAGCTGGGCAATTTGCTTTCTTTTAAAATAGTGTTTTGGGGAGAATAACCTGTGTCCCAAGTGCATGTTACTCTTTCATTCTACCCAGTCTTAAAGTTTCTTCACCTAGAATGGCCCGATCTCAGTGCATTATATTATACTGGACACATTCCTTCTTTCCCCAGGTATTCACCCGGCTTTCTTTGCCTTGCCATGTATTGCTCTGATTTCAGTGATGCTGGGATTTGTTATATACACGACCTTCCGAAGCAGCTCACAGCAGAAGGATCTTGTGGAGGTACAGGGGTAGCGTTGCTTTGCACGGGGCAAATAATTCAGAATAAGTCACTGGATGAATTTCTACCCCAACCCCTTTTTTTGTTGTGTTTCTTTTTTTCCTGTTTGCAGATTGCCCACAAACAGAGGGTGATTTTCTCAGAAATATTTGAAATTATTCACTGAATAGTTTCACCAAATTATTCTCGGTCTGTAGTTCATTCCACAGCAGTTTGTTGCATGAATTCACTATTAGAAATTTGAGCTGTGTAAGCGGTCATTTAAATCATGTGGCATGGCTCTGTGTCCTTATTGGATGAAGGTAACTCATTGATTCAGGCTGTAGTGCAAATTCTAGTGGGAAATCAATTTAAAATTGAATTTCCATTAATATTCTCCAATATTTTCTTGTTCTGGCGGAGGGGACTGATTGCCCGGGGGAGGTGCGAGGGGAGTGTTCACAGAAGGACATATCCTGGGTAACCATGTGTGTATGGAAAGAAGGAAGGTGTGGTAGTGGGAAAGGAGGTTGGATAGTGAGATAGGACAGGGTATTAGGTAGAATGGTACTAAGTAATCATATGAGCGTATTTTGTAACCTTCATCCACCCACCCTCCTATTTTCTTCACCTAGTGGAGTTTTCCCTTGTGTCATGTCTATAATTAATATGCACGCTACTAGGGTCAGAGACCAGATCTTCCTAGATATTTAGAAAGCAACTAACATTTTGGACAGTACCACAATACAAATAATAGGCCTGTTAAGAGAGAAACTGACTCTGGTTCCATTTCTGATTTTTCACTTGCTAGAGTAGCCCTAAATTTGGAAGTGACCTCCTCCTCTTTGATGTTGCTTTTCAGGTAGCTGACTTTGATTTTTCTCCTCTGTCTGACAAAAATCCCTCTCCTTCCGATTCCGAGTCAAGCTGTGGTCGAATATGCTGCAGGTCCTGTTTCCTTCAGCCACCTCAAGAATATTGGGAGACTGTCAGGGAGAGCCACGGACTCCTCCATCCTTTGTACAAGCCAGTCAAAATGTACACAGTGTGAAGAACACAGCTTCATTTGGTTACGTTAACTGCTGGCCTTAACTTTTCTCTTATGATGAGTTAAAAGCCAAGTGCTGCATGGATGGTTTATTTTTGCTGGTACATTGAGAGATTAACTACTTATTAGGCCCAATACTAAAGAGTACTTCATCGTGTAATTTAAAAGGAAAGAGCCTGAATTACAATAAAAGTGGCTTCGCATATTTGAATTACACAAGTGTATATCTTACAGTAGAGAGCATTGCCGAATCATTTAAATGCAGTATGTTATTCTTATGAAGGATTATTTTATGTGCAGATGTTTGCCAAATCCACTCCCCTTTGTAATCTGTCTGACCTTCCCCCATCACTCCCATCTCAATGCTGTTTGTTTCAAAGATGGAAATGCTCAAGACAAAAAAGTGCTTTTCTCTTTTTTCACAGCCATACAGCATTCAGTTTACCAGGAGACTGAACCAAGTGAAATGCTGTTACTGTAATGCCAGGGTCTCAAACACGCGGCCCGGGGGGTTGTTTTCTGTGGCCCGCGAGCTCCTCGTGGCCCCCCCCCCCAGCGTTTACCTAGAGCGGCTCCAGCCCGACGCGCTCCAGGAAGCGGCCGGAACGTGGGGAAGCGGGGGCACTGGGCTCTGTGTGTTGTTCTTGCTTCAGACAGCGCCCCCAGCAGCTCCCATTGGCCACAGTTCCCCGTTCCTGGCCAATGGGAGCTGCTGGGGGCAGTGCCTGAAGCAACAGCAAGACACAGACCCCTGTGCCCCTCCTCCCCCAGGTTCCAGACACTTCCCGGAGCGGTGTGGGGACAGGCAGGCAGGTGGCCTGCCCTGCCCCCGGTGCATGTCAGGCCGGAGCCCACCCCCCGAGCCCCTCCTGCAGCCCAACCCCCTGCTGTCCCCTGCACCCCTCCTGCAGCCCAACCCCCTCCTGCACCCCACACCCCAACTCCCTGCTCTGAGCACCACACCCCACACCCCTCCTGCCCTCCCTGGGGGCAGGAAGGGGGCAGAGTTGGGGTGGGGATTTCAGGGAAGGGGGTGGAATGGGGGCAGGGCCTCATGGAAGGGGTGGAGTGGGGGCGGGGCCAAGGGTGGCGGGGGGAGGTGTCAGTAATATGGCCCTCGGCCAATGTACTAGTCCTCATGTGGCCCTCATGGTCATTTGAGTTTGAGACCCCTGCTCTAATGCATATTAGTACTTAAAAGGAAACCTATTTGTTCTCCAGATTGGAAACATTCTTACTCCAATACCCTTCTCAATGAACCAGACTCCATAATTATTACTACTATTAAAAGGACGTCAATTTTAGCAAACAGTATTCACCAGGAACATAATAGCTGATGTTGCACTGGTGGAAACCTGCAGATACTAACAACAGATACAAGGTACTGTGTGAGGGAGGACATTACATGACTTAAAAGGTGCTATGTTCCCAATACATTGTTGATGGCGCAGTGCAGTACTAAGGTCTTCTAGCTCAGGAGAGGTGCCATCTTTCAGACAAGGCATTAAAATAAGGTCCTTTTTGCCCATTTTTAATCTCTACCTAGATAGTCACCGAAGTTCCCACTGGCATTCTTCAGCGACAACGCAAACAATAGGCTAAAACTACCGCTGGCTGTCAGTGCCCCTCAGAGCAGGTTCTGCCATTCAAAGCTGTGTGAACTCACTGCTTAGTGCATACTGGCTACTACCTTTCCCACCTTCCGATTCACTGCACTACTAGCATTTAACTTACTACTATACTAGAGCCCTGAAGTATTTTGAAAGAGTTTACATAAAATCAAATTCTGTTCCATTTCTTTCCCTCTGTTCTCCATCTTCTCACCTGCGGATTTGCTCACTGTTTTTATAAGCACTTCGTTATACCCTGAGTATGGGAAATACTTGTGTAATGGCTAAAGGGGAGGGGATCCAGAATTAGGATGCCTGGGTTCTCTTCTTGTTTCTGACACCAATTTGCCGCGTTGCCTTAGGCAAGTCAGCTCACCTCTCTGATCTTCAGTGTCTCCACCGGTACATGGGCTCATATCTAACTCAGAGCAGGTGGGCTGTGATGCTAACTGAATTAATATTTATAAAAGGAGTTGGGATCCTCTAAGGTGAGGACAAGGACCCTTAAAAGTGATCTAGTCAATCCAAGTTCTATTAGCAAGTACCTTCCCAGGTAGTGCCCTCCCCCGTTTTTTTTTAAAGAAAGGCTTTGATGGTGTATTTACAAGTGAACTGTGGAACCTTTGAATTAGAAAAGGTGTCCTTTGTGTTCCTGCTAAGTGTGCTAATGCCAAAATCTTATCTTCAGTCAGTCTTAACAAGGTGGCTCTACTTAGTTTGTGAGGCAGCTATTGTTCTCAAGTACTGCAGTTTTACTGCTTATTCCTGAGATAATATCAATTTGAAAAATTGCCAGAAGGTACAGGACTAGTTCCTGGCTGTTAACATACCCCACAAAAGGTTGCACAGTTCCTTGGAAAGGAGGCATTTGATTTGCATCACTGAGCTACAAGACAGGTCTCTGCCCCATGGTGGCGTCAGAGAACTGTGCTGCCCTCTGCAATTGCTATGTGAAGAGGGAAGTTCAGATCATGAAGATAGCTGATGATGTTTGATATTCATTTGTGTCCCTTTTGTACATAATACATTGTGGAACATGCTAACCCAGGTGCAGTGAGTGAGGGGAGTGGATATAGGGAGCCTCTCTCTCCCCCCATACTCCATCACACTTCCACTGGAGTTGGCCAGAATTTGCCTGCAGGTAATAGGGGAGCAAGGACTGGCAGCACTAGATGCCCCAGAGAAAGGGACATGGGGGTAGGGTGAAGGTACAGGCAGGACTTTGCTAAGGTAGAAGTACTTACACCTGTGATATACTCCAGCCTCCATTCACCCCCAAACAACTGTGGGGATATATGCCTGGTAGCACCACTGCTTCAGCTGTGCACCTCCTCACTCTCCCCAGTACACCACAGCCTCTACAGTGGTATGACTGAGCCCACACAAAAGTGATCAGACCAAGCACTGGTTGGGGTGTGGAATCCATCATGTAAAGGAAAGTGGGAACTGGGCTAATCTGAGTTGAAAAGGAATAAGTAAATGGATAGGGTGAAGGACTGGCCTATGCATGAAAGAGATCAATTACTGAGAAAAATAAAAAATGGTATCAAGAAAAAAGAATTGCAAAAAAGAAGGCAAACCCCAGGAAATAATCTGTTATCTTCTTTAAAACAATGCAAGAAGGGTGACAAAGAAGTCAAATAATTTCAAAGCTTAAACACAAAGGGTAGGAAAGTGAAAGTCAATGCTGAAAAATATTGGGAAATGCTAATCGCTCAGGACAAATTGAAGAGAATAGAAGGTTTGGGAGTAACAGAGATAGCTCTTGCAGGAAGTTTGGGTAGGGAACTATCATTATTACTTGAAAGTACAGATAATTAAGGGAGTAAGTTGGTGGCAGGAAATATACTGAGTGTGCTTTTGTAGCACCAGGATGATTGTTTGCAGAAATCGAAAAGGGCTTGTCAAAAGGCAAATCAGTAATAGAATGTTTGAATAACCCTAACAAAATGGGCTATAAGTAAAAAGAATACACCCATGAATACATTTTTGGACAGTACAAGACTGCTTCCTGCACAGAAAAGCTAATCTATGGGTTCAGTAAATGCCCTGGAAATTGAAGACAAAGGGCAATTGAGCAGTTCAGGACAGAGTGAGGCGAGTGGTGCAACATAGCAAGAATCAGCAGGGCTCATTTTGTTAACCTTATAAATCAGTGACCTGGAAAAAAAAAGCGTTCAGCAAAACGACGAAATTCACTGATCCAAAACCGAGAGCAGAGCGTGGAAAGCAGGAGAGCAATTAAGGTCAGATAAGCAAGAGTATACGCAGATAAGGAGTTTATGCAACTGAGGGAAGGTGTTCTGGGTGGTTATTTTTTTAATTTAATTTTTTTTAATAAAACAAGAGTAAGGGAAGAAACACATTGATAGGACATTATATCAAATTGCATGCCACAGCATCCTGGATATCAAGCAAACAGCATCAGAAACTGGAACACAGCTAATACACTGAATAAACCCAGGTGTAAAAATGTAACTGCTTCAGTTATACATTAAGATTTTCTTCTTTTATTTCCTTAGTGTGTAACTTCCTCTAGTCTACTGCATGAGTTCTCAACCTAGGGACCACGGTCAGGTCCAGGCGGGTGACAACCACTTCCCTTCCTTTATGGGTAAAGGGGAGAGGGTCTCAACATGCTTTTTCTGTTGTAACATGGGCTCACATTATCGAAGAGTTAGAGAACCGCTGATCTAGTGGATTGTCATGTTGGTTATACCTGGTACTTCATACAGTAGTAGCCATTTTAATTTCCGATACACCTCCCCACGCTACCCCAGCATCCAGGAGGGATTGAGATGGTTCATGCATTTTATTAGAGTTTAAGTGCTGGTATAGAACACCCACAATTCAACTCAATATTGTCACCTGTATTCATTCAGTTATCAAGGAACACTCGGTACCTGCTTTGGAAAGAGTAGAGTCCATTCTCAAGACATGTCTCTAACCACTGGCCATTCATCTCAGTTTGAGAGCTATGTTTAAACACACTTCAAATGAAATTCAGGGGCAAAGCTGGTTAAAACTGATAGGAAAAAGGAGCAGCTAAAACTAAATATTTTTTGCATTTTTCTTCCACATCCACAGCTTACGTCAATAAGCTGCTTTCGATACAAATTAAATAATGGGGGGTTAAATTCTCCATCCTATATGTTAACTGAAAGATAACAGCTGGATTTTCAGAGACAGTGAGTATCCATTGATCAGCTGGTCCGACACCCATGGAGCTGCACCAGTCCTACTGCAACACTGGCTACTGCCCCCCAACTCTGCAGTGTTGACCAAGCCTCTGATATCAAACTGGGTTAAAGCCATGTTCTAAACCTCCCTCCCTAACTTTTTAGATTTTTTTTCCCCAGAGCACTCTATGGACCAAACTTTTCTCTCAGTTACATCACTATAAATCTAGGTGAAAGTGGAGTTACTCCAAAACTACACCAATGTACCAAGAGCAGAATCTGGCCCTAGAATTTATAAGGATGGGTTACAAACAAAGATGTTCAGATGCAAAATTTTTGAATTTTAAAAAGCAAATAAACCATTATCCTCTAGTTTGTACCATATTCAATTAACCCAGTTACTACTTGTTAGATTTTGGGACAGTTACCCCATTTTCTTAGCACAATGTAAGGGCCAAGACACTAATCAGTCTTTCACCTCTGGCGACATGACTGCATAGTGGACTGCGACCCCGACTCAAAACTTCCAGAGTTCTATCTACTCTGCTGAATGCGCTAGGAATGGAAATTGGTTCAGCAAGAGGAAGGTGAAGGGCTTCAGAATAATCACTGTGTATTTAAATTCTCAGCATTATCATCAGATAATCAGCCAACACTTTGCCTTGAGTTTGGTGAGCTGATGTCAGTTTCCATGGAAACTGAAGTGGGCCCTCCACCATTCAGCTGAATTGCTAAAATTCTGCACATTTCAGTTGCGACAACTAACTGAGCGCTACAAGGTCCGATTTTTAAACTGCACCTACAGACTGGGCCATTCCATGGGCTTCAGAATCTTCTAGGGCCCCATTTTCATAACGGTATATGCACATCGCGGGTACATATAATTACGATACCTGATAGCGGAAATACTGAGATCATGCACATAATGAGTGTATGTGCAACCACGATAATTGCATATACAAACAACTGACAGAACTGTGTAAGAAAATGATGTTTGTAGTGTTATTGTAGCCCTGTTGGTCCCAGGATATTACAGAGACAAGGTGGATGAGGTAATAGCTTTTACTGGACCAACTTCTGTTGGTGAAAGAGACAAGCTTTTGAGAGTACACAGAGCTCTTCTTCAGGTGAGAAAATTATGCTCACACAGCTCCATCCAAGGAGCTTACCATAGTCTCTGAGCACCTCCCTTTAATGTATTTAGCCTCACCATACTCCAGTGAGGTAGTGCAGTGGTATCCTCCCTAATTTACAGATGATGAACTGAGCACAGAGAGAAGGAAATGTATGATAGAGCCTGAACCTGAGTTTCCCAAGTCCTAGGCCAGGGTCCTAACCACTGGGCCAACCTTCTTTGAATACAAATCTGAACGATATCTAGGCCATAGTGTTTGACATGTGAATAAATACAGTGGGGATAACATCTTAAGCATCTTTCCCTACCACGTTTCCCCATGTAGAAGTGTAACCATTTAAGGGAGTTTCTATTGGCAGCTGAGTCCTAACCTCTGTGACTATAAAAGGAAACCCACCCAGCTGGTATTAGTGCTAGCCAGGAAGTGATCTAAAGCAGGGCCACCCGGGAGGGAGGGGGGGCAAGTGGGGCAATTTGCCCCAGGCCCCGAGCCCCACAGGGGCCCCCACGAGAGTTTTTTGGGGCCCTTGGAGGGGGGTCCTTCACTCGCTCTAGGGGCCCCGGAAAACTCTCGCGGGGCCCAGGCCCCCAGAGCTTCTTCCGCTCCGGGTCTTCGGCGGCGGGGGGTCCTTCTGCCCCCTGAATCCTCTGGGCGGCCCTGATCTAAAGCCTATTTTATAAGACTTTTTTGAAGTCCAAGAGAGCAAAAACAAACCCCAAATAATTTCTGCAGCTTTCAGAGTCAATAAGGTTGCAGCATGAAAATGAAGTGAAGTCCATGTTAGCTGGAAATTGGCCAAGACCTTTCCAATATCACAGTCTCATGAACCAACAGAGAGTTGTTTGCACCCGCTTATAAGCAACAAAGAGCACATGGACTAGGCAGCAGAGCCAAGGGGGATGTGTATAACCTTGGTGGAAGTGGAATGGTTAATGCAGCTTCTTGCTATATTATACTTTCCTTAGAATATGTCTGCATGAAGCTGTGCTGACAGAGAATAGGGGCAGAGCTGCAGGGAACCCAGAGATGCTGCAGCAACACAGGGGTTCCATAGAGATGCTTCTGCACCCCTGGCAGCAGCATAAGATCCACATGGATTTTGGGGGATCCACCAGTTTGTGAGCAGTCCCTAGAGGGGGTGGGCGGTGTGCTGTAAGAAAATCCTGCTCGCAGTTAGCAGTTTGCACAGCAGATGTCTCCCTACGCACAAGAATGTTTGCACGGAATCTACCCCAGCAGGTTGAGCTGGTAGAAGACATGAGTTGCTATCAGACCAGTGGCTGATCTATTTATTTTTATGCATGCATCACTGTGGCATCTAAATGTAACACCAGATTCCATTTTAAATGCTCACCATACGCAGTACAAACAACCCTGGCTTCTGCACCATCTCAACCAATTATGATAAGTAACTCTGATAGTCACTAGCCAAACAAGTGCTTGACTCAAAAGAGGCATGCCTTGTGCGTCATTCTGAAAGGTAGTAAACCCAGACTATGGGGAATGAGCAGGCAGAGCAAGCTTCACAGCTAAAAACGCTCCATAGGAAACACCCCACCTCCAGCCTGCACATCCAAGGGCTCTCAGCAGAAGCACCCCGGGTGACTCCATGACAGGCAGAGGGAGGTGACCACATTCAGAGCTGATGTATAAGGTGATGTATGTCGACACTCTGACACCCAGTTAGATCCCTGTGGAACTACTTACCATTAATCTAGTGGTGCGTACGGAAGTTTAAGTTGGTGTAACCTACATGCCGAGGCACTAAAGAAAGGTTTTCGGAAGGTGCACGTTAAAATAGAATGGAGGCTACTTTAATTTACACCTTGTTCCAGCTCTTTGGCATGTGAACTGCATCTTTTTAGACTTCCTTACTCAGCAGCAGAACAGGAGTATGTGGGCCCAAGGAAGGCAAACAAAAGGAACACTAATGCCACTTACATAATTAAATACAATCAATGCATAAAACCCAGTCAGTGTATCAGGATTATAGCCAACACTATGGTTCCAGGTATTAATGATCTGGTCCAGAATTAGTCACAAAACAATACCCACCACAGGTCCAGTTAGCTTCAGTTGTAGTGAGGGGACATAAGCTGGTCCACCTGTCTGCTCAAGTCTCAAGATGTGCACACCATGAGGTCCCACTGCAGTGTAAAGCTACCTGGTCCAGTTCTGGGCCATCAGCTCTATGCGGCTGCTGAAGCCACCTGCTCTTGGGCCTACCTATTAAGTCATCTCTACACAGCCAGTCCAGTTGGGCCTTGCTGCGAGGTCAGCTCTGCACCACCACTGGTTCAGCCTGCTCCTGTCTAGTCCCATAGAATCACTCCACACCTGGTTCAGAATATCCAGGTGGGAAACCCAGAGCAAGACAGAATTCTTGTTCCTTTGAAAAGAGCTCTAGGGCAGAACCCGCCACCTTCTCTTATTGACCTCGAATCAGTTCCCAAACCAGAGTCCACTACCGGTAACCTCAAGTGGTTACACATTTACTCCAGGGCATATCTTGCACAATCCCTATTCCCTTTCTTAAGTACAGTTACAGTAACAATCTATTATCATTTGTACAATTAAAACATAGATTCCAAATAAAACAAAACATAGTATGGGGAACCGTAGGTAATCAACGTTACAATTTGTGTAAATGAGAGTGGCCAGGGTTGGCTTTTCCCTTTGGAGGGACCAGAGAATTCCATCCCTCTAAGCTTTCGAGTGCTAGGTTTACACAATATATTTAAACACAACCATGGGGTTCAGGCCTGTAATCCCTTACTCATGCATACAATCCTGACTTCAGTGAGACAGCTATGCAAGGAAAAATTTGCATGGATAGGCCTGTTATTTTGAATTAAGGTGTTATGTTTTTCCATACACGAGAGCAACTGTCTACTTTCAGTCTAAAATGACTTAATTTAAAATAAGGAAAACAAGAAAGAACCCAAGTGAAGTCTCATGAGACAGCACATATCATGTGGCCCCTCTAACATCCTGCAGCACTCTAAGAACAAAATGGCTGGACTCAGCCGAAAAACCACTATTGACTTCTGCACTATTGACTGCATATCACAGTTTCACAGATGCACCATCTCTGTTTTTCCTGGTTATATAAATCTATTACATTTGGTCTTCTAGGGATTTTCTTTTCTTTTTTTTTTAATCTAGAAGTTAGGTACAGAATGTGAATGACTCACAATGTCCTCTATAGCAAAGCCATAGCACAGATTTTGTGGTGCTGTAAAAATTATGCTGTGGGTTTTAAAAATTATTCTTATTCCTGTATACTCTTCTTAACCTATTTGTCTTTCATTACATGTGAATCCTTTTAATTTTTTTTTTTTGTGAAAGCCAATAAAATGTACATTGCACAGATATTTCTTTTACTAAAATTTAACAAAATTGGCAACCTTACTAACTGCGTAATATACTTTTTGCACTCTTTAATCTTAAATTATATAACAAATAGTCTCCAAAATAACATGAGATGCCTGACTTCAGTCCCTGAGCAATCACCTATACATTTCTGATTTATGACAATTTTCCAGCACTACGTTAACTGTATTGAATCTAAAGGATTTACCCCAGTGCCCAGGGAATGGGGATCTATGCCACGAAAACAACACACTTAATTCAATAAAAATAGTCTAGCACTAAAACTAGACATTTTGGCCCTAATCCAGAAAAGCACTTAAGCATGGGCATAAGCATAAGAGTAGTCCCACTGAGGCCAAGCCTCACTGCATGTAAATTGTCCTAAATGAAGATCTGCTCCATTGACTTAAGTGGGAGTTGTACGTGCTCCCAAGACTGAGCATCTAGAACTGAAAATGAAACAAAGAAGGTTTTGGCAGAGGTAGAGGAGCTTTTGGAACAAATGGATAAACTAAACAGTAATAAGTCACCAGGACCAGATGGTGTTCACCCAAGAGTTCTGAAGGAACTTAAATGTGAAATTGCAGGACTAACAACTATCATCTGTAACCTATCATTTAAATCAGCTTCTGTGCAAAATGACTGGAGTATAGCTAATATGACACCAATTTTTAAAAAGAGCTCCAGAGGTGATCCCAGCAATTACAGGCCGGTAAGCCTGACTTCAGTACCGGGGAAACTGATTAAAACTATAGTAAAGGACAAAATTGTCAGACACATAGATGAACATAATTTGTTGGGGAAGAGTCAACATGGTTTTTGTAAAGAGAAATCATGCCTCACCAATCTATTATAATTATTTGAGGGGGTCAACAAGCATTTGAACAAGGGGGATCCAGTGGATATAGTGTACTTAGATTTTCAGAAAGCCTTTGACAAGGTCCCTCACCAAAGGCTCTTAAGCAAAGTATGCTGTCATGTGAGAAGAGGGAAGGTCCTCTCATGGATTGGTAACTGGTTAAAAGATAGGGAAAAAGGGGTAGGAATAAACGGTCAGTTTTCAGAATGGAGAGAGGTAAATAGTGGTGTCCCCCAGGGGTCTGTACTGGGACCAGTCTTATTCAATATATTCATAAATTATTGGGGAAAAGGGGTAAACAGTGATGTGGCGAAATTTGCAGATGATACAAAACTACTCAAAATAGTTAAGTCCAAGCAGACTGCAAAGAGCTACAAAAGGATCTCTTAAAACTGGGTGACTGGGCAACAAAATGGCAGATGAAATTCAATGTTGATAAATGCAAAGTAATGCACACTGGAAAACATAATCCCAACTATACTTATAAAATGATGGGGTCTAAATTAGCTGTTACCACTCAAGAAAGAGATCTTGGAGTCACTGTGGATAGTTCTCTGAAAACATTCACCTAATGTGCAGCAGCAGTCAAAAAAGCAAACAGAATGTTGGGAATCATTAAGAAAGGGATAGATAATAAGACACAAAATATCATATTGCCTCTATACAGAGGTGGTCAAACTGCAGCCCGCAGGCCACATCCAGCCCGCGGGACCGTCCTGCCTGGCCCCTGAGCTCCCGGCCAGGGAAACTAGCCCCCGGCCCCTCCCCCGCTATTTGTCCCTCCCCCCCCCCCAGTCACGCGGCATGGTAAGGGGTTAGGGGGTTGGATAAGGGGGGAAGTTTGGAGGGGGGGCGGTCAGGGGACAGGAAATGGGGGGGGGGTTGGATAAGCGTGGGAGTCCCAGGGGGTTGTCAGGGGGCAGGGGTGTGGATAGGGGTCAAGGGATGGGAAACAGGGGGGGTTGGATAGGCTTGGGATCCTGGGGGGGCCTGCCAGGGGGCAGGTGTGTAGATAGGGGTCAGGGGGACAGTCAGGGGACAGGAAACGGGGCTGTTGGATTATGGGTGGGGGGTCCTGGGAGGGGGCGGTTAGGGGACAAGGAGAAGGGGGGGTTGGATGGGTCAAGAGTTCTGAGGGGGGCAGTCAGGGGGCGGGAAGTGGGAGGGGGCAGATAGGGGGGCAAGGGCCAGGCTGTTTGGGGAGGCACAGCCTTCCCTACCCAGCCCTCCAGACAGTTTTGTAACCCCAATGTGGCCCTCGGGCCAAAAAGTTTGCCCACCCCTGCTCTATATAAATCCATGGTATGCCCACATCTTGAATACTGCGTGCAGATGCGGTCGCCCCATCTCAAAAAAGATATATTGGAACTGGAAAAGGTTCAGAAAAGGGCAACAAAATGATTAGGGTTATGGAACAGCTTCCATATGAAGAGAGAGTGATAAAACTGGAACTTTTCAGCTTGGAAAAGAGACAACTAAGGGGGGATCTGATAGAGGTCTGTAAAATCATGACTGGTGTGGGGGAAAAGTAAATAAGGAAGTGTTATTTACTCCTTCTCATAACATAAGAACTATGGGTCACCAAATGAAATTAATAGGCAGCAGGTTTAAAACAAACAAAAGGAAGTATTTTTTCACACAACTCACAGTTAACCTGTGGAACTCCTTGCCAGAGGATGTTGTGAAGGCCAAGACTATAACAGGGTTCAAAAAAGAACTAGATAAGTTCATGGAGGATAGGTTCATCAATGGCTATCAGCCATGATGGGCAGGGCTGGTGTCCCTAGCGTCTGTTTGCTAGAAGCTGGAAATGAGCAACAGGGGATGGATCACTTGATGGTGGCCGGTTCTGTTCATTCCCCTGGGGCACCTGGCATTGGCCACTGTCAGAGGACAGGATGCTGGGCTGGATGGGCCTTTGGTCTGACCCAGTATGGCTGTTCTTATGTTCTTAAAGTACACCAGGCATATGAAAAATGGGGAGGGATATTTAAAGGGAAGGGGGCTTAGATCATACAGTTTCTCTTTGCATTCCCTTTTCTACAGCTAGGTCTCTACTCCTTTGGGTTGCAATCAGGTGAGAAGCAAGGGGGGAAATCTATTCACAAGAGGAGCCCCTTGTAATGAAACATGAGAGCCCTCATTTAAATTCTTCTGGAGCCATGTCCTTTTTCATAAGAAAAATATGAGAAAAATCAGGTGAGTAGTGCATACATTTTTTATGAGCAGGAGGACCCTCAGCTGTTACTAATAAAGTACAGAAGGAAAGGACAGGAATCTCAGAAGGAAAACTCATCCATTACATGTTGCCCTAGGGATCAAATGACACATACACCTGAGAGATAACAACAGGCTACTACACCTCAATTGTTACCAGCAGGATGCCTATACGTAAAGATCTGTGCTCTGTACATTCTGTTTTGTGATCTTTGCAATAGAGGTTGCCTTAATTTTCCCACAAACTAGTGGCTATATTACTTTTAATATAATTAAAATACTACTTGTTAAGACCTTGATCCAGCAAACTCTTAGGCACAAAAGTAACTTTGCACATGTGAGTAGTCCCATTGGACTTAATGGAACTATTAAGTGTGTAAGTTTTTCATGATTGGGGCCCTAAATGTGTCCTATTTCACCACAAGGTTTCTGCAGCTCTTATTGTAAAAAGCTTGTTTGTATTTTAAAAAAATTAACTATCATGTATGGCCAATATAAAATGTTTTCAACTCACCAGAGAATGAGTCGGCATTAGCTTCTAGTTTCCTAAAAAAATATAATTAAAACTATTTTGGTGAAGAATTAGCTAGAAAGATATTCATTCGGGAACTCTAAAATAGCTGAAAGATATTCATTCGGGAACTCTAAAATAGCTTTGAACTTTTTAAAATTATATAAAAAGTCTGGAGCTGATAACTGCAACTCCCCAAGTCTCAATATGATCTGATTTAATTTAACCATGAAAATCAGGGTTTACATTGAAATACTGATAGAATTTCCACCTGATTCATTGCTGTAATAAATGTGCCTCTAGGAGAGGCAAGACTACAGAAGATGAAGTAATGGGCAGATAGAGGTCCAAAGTAAAAAAAGAAAAATCATTGCAAGAATTTCAACCAGCTCTATGACTGATTGAAAAACAGAGGAAAAACTACAGAGATTTTGTGGAAAATATTCCCTATTTTAAAATTAAATTACAAATTTTATTTTTTTCTCTCAGATCTCAAAATTTGCTAAGTTTCAACCAGCTCTTCTATCCAGTATGGCAAGTCCCAAGTTCCAAAACAATGAGTGCTTTGAAAGGTAATGATTCCATCTAGAGTTAGGTATATTATCCTGGATCCACCTGCAGAACGCCGATGTTTGATGTATCCAGTTTCATGGCATTATATCCCCCTTTGTTTGTAGTATCACTTTAAGAGTAGACAGCTCAATTCAACACCAGCTGTAGCTTCCCACTGGTCTTTAGAAGTGTTCCCACTTGTCCCGCTAAGGTTCCTTTCCTTTTTTAAAGATGTCTGATATATTGCCTATGCTTAAAATAGGAAATGCCATTGGGACTGGTGATCTCTCTCAAAATGGAAGGTGGATTTAACTGTAGCTCCTGTAGAGTGCATTGCCGTAATCGAGCTCCGATGTCACAAATGGTATGGAATGCAGTAGTGAGATCCTTATCCAAAAAGGAAGATTACAAATCCCTCACCAGAAAATGATCTGAGCCATTGACATCACCTGTGATTTAACCAATAGTTCACAGCCCAAGACCATCCCCATATTATGAACCTCTTTGTTCAAGGACAAGTAAATCTCCTCCATATTGCGTCCAGGAACTAACCCTGCCATACTTTCAAGATCCTCTTTCAGAACCATTGTGTGTTATTTAAGAGTTCCCACGCTCCATCTCAGAGGTGGTTGCACTTCAGTGATAGGCGACAAGAAACTGTCCTCAATGCCCAGAATTTGCCAGCCTGTAAAATGCTTATTAAAGGCACAATAAATGACTTAAACAGGGTTGACTATCTCTTGAGAGCCCCTCATGGACAGAGGTCATTCTGCAGCACCCTGCTTCTGTTATCACCTCTTCAGAGCGCCTTGAGAAGGTCACAGACCACAGTATTTAGAACTCTCTCTCAGCCCGTTCCCTCCCATGCCCTGCAGTTTCCTACGCATCTTTCCCTGTTTCCTGTTCCTCTCTGGTCTTGATAGGGAAACACCTGACCTCCATCAGGCCCCGTCAACGCTGTTAACATGCAGAGGTAGGCTGGGGCAGTTCCCTCTTAAAGGCCCAAATCAACCTCGTGACAGCAATCAAATTAAAATAGTAGTAGTTTGCCCATCATGCGCTTAAGAATATGACTTCCCATGAGGTCATGAATTCTTCATCTCCTCTATATTCTGAGAGGTTGAGATGATTACAGAAATGCATTGTTATTGTTAACAGTTGTGGTCCAGCTGATTTTTACACGACAGAAAGAATACATACATGGAAAGCATTAAAAATAAACAAGACCATTTTAAGAGGGACTACCAGAAGGAGAAACTACTCAGCAATAAACATGAAAATAAACAAATAGTACCAATATAAGGATATTGTAAAGACAAGCACTGTGTACAAAAAACAGAGTGGAAAGAGTTCTCTCTTCAGGGAACAATCGAAAAATGAAGCATGAATGCATGATTAGGGGGGAGATCATTTGGTTTTGGAATTCTCTGGGCAACATCTGCTGCTTCCTTCAGATGCATTCTTGAGAGCCAAGGAAAAAGACAATGGGAATCAAAGCACATACACAAGATCACAGGGAGCTATCGGAGACAGAGGGTTTAGTAATTCATTGGCAGTGACAAGCAGTAGACTAATCACTGCATTGAGACAAGTTAAGTTCCCTCCATTCTTCCTTCTTTCCCTAGAGCAGCACTAACTTGAAACTGGCAGAAATCCAGATCTCAGTGTGGCAAAATGGAACCATTTCAGTGCATGCCCGAGCATACATCAGCCATCTGCAAACCCTGGAGATGTGTGGCCTCCTGCCCTGATTGTTTGGTAATTTTTTTTACAATATCATGATGTAGGGTCTGAGACAGGAGGAAAACTTGAGGAGGAAAAAGACAAGTGACCAGTTCAGAGCCAGTCAGCAAATGCAAGGCAGTACTATCACCCTACAGGAAGAGGTGTCCTTCTTCTGCCCTTTACAGTATGGAAGATACCAAGGACCCAATTTGGACAGCACCAAACTCATCTGCACAGCACTGAGCAACAACCTCCTCATATGTACTAGTACTTCAAGATGGAGCATCTTGGTTCCAGACCTGGGTATTATTCAATAGATTGGGGACTGGGGCTATATTTAGGTCAAGATTGTGCCCCCCCCCTTTTTTTTTTTTAGTAAAGAGGAAGAGTTTGTGAACCTTTCAGCTCACTTGGGCCAGATTCAAGTTTGTAATGAAACCGTTCCATTAGAAAAATAACATTCAGGGCTAGTTCATTACACACGGACATGCAGCCCTTGGTTCTGCTGAGTGCATCCACCCAGCTGCATTGAGAAGAGAGGTACAAGAACTGTTTTTGGAAATCCTCCCATTATATTAGAAGTCACCTGGTGCACTGCTGTGTCCTATCCAAGATTTCCAACTTGCAGTGAGTCCTTGGGGCTTGTTGCCAGTACTGGGTACATTTTTAAGACAGATGGAGCCTGTTTAGTGCCAACGCTCTTGAGCACCTCAATTTTTAAAATAAAAACCTGGAAAACTTCCACCTAATTTATGCCTTAAAGGTAGCGGAAATTCACAGCGGCTGGATCGCTCTCTCTCTCGCTCTTTCTATCAATGGGGAATATATGATGGGGTGCAACACACATTTTTATCAGGGTAAGTTTGGAATGGCTGTATTACATGGAGCGGGTGGATAGCATAAGGAGGTCATACAGGTTATCCTATTCTGTACATGCTACATAGGTTTGAGAAACTGTTCTAGGAATGTTTAGAGGATTTCCTTTATTTTTTTTCTCTTAATTGGGACTGTTTTGCATATCCCTCCACCAGTACAGCCAAATAGTTACCACCCATCTAATTATGCAGGGCTCAGATGGAAACATAAAAACCTCTACAAATGACCAACAATCTTTTCTTTGCCTACAAATGCCACAGTTTAAGTCTGCTAACTCTGGCCTTTCCATGGCTACAATGAGTTGCTCAGTCTGAGGGGGCAGCTAGGAATCTTTTCTCCAGTAGCATTCAGTGCTACAACATTTTTATCCACAGGAGATATTTTACTGGGCCAGGACTGAATCTTGCAAGTCATGGACATTGGGCCTGAGTACTTTGGGGAATGAAATTCCACATTTTAGTGTGTGTGGGGAGAGCCATATTAGCCAAAACATTTTAAACCATGACTTATTTTCCTACTCTACACATGCCCCAAATATATGTGGTATGATAGGGTTTGTTTCTAAACTGCTTCCTACTTTCAGAGACAGAGAGAATAAACTATTGAGTGGTTTTAGTATGCCACAGAGTGGATCAGGTTACATCTGAGAGGAAACACTACAATCCAAAAACCTTCAAAAAGTATAGCAAGGATTCAGCATTAAAGAGCTGCTCAGGTTTACTTGCAGCTACTTGGTTTTCTTGCTTTATGTTCAAAAAGGAGGAACTTTGTTCCCTGGACTCTGGAGAGAAAGGGGGGGGAGGGGGAGAGAAAATCAATAGCCTGCTGTTTAAACAGCTAAACGAATGCACAGTTGCCTGTAAACATTTTCACAATGTGACTTCAAAACAAAATAACAAAAACATCCTCTAAAGCTAAAGCTTCCAGAGCTAAATTTTCCCATCTCTGCCTTGATTGAATTTCTCAGTACAGAGCTTAATGCCACGTGCCTTTCATTGTCAGCAGCACTTGTACAAGGCCATCATGCCAGTGATTTGATTGGAAAATAAGTAGGTGGTTTTATTTTAGTGAGCCGGCAAGAAAGTACACTTACACGTTGCAGGAAAGCACATATCCTTTACTCACTAATGTGTGCCAATAGTCCACACAGGGGAGTTTTCAAAGGCAAAAAGGGCACTGATATGTTTGAATCTCAAAGTTGGGTGCCTCACCCCTGTTTTTGCCTTTGACAATCTCCCCTGTGATTTCTGGCCTTACCAATATGACTTTTATACAGAACATAACCCAGGCCCTCAGCTATGTCAGCACCTGTGAAGTTTATAAACTCTGGGATTGGTTGGGGCTTTAATATTAATTCTGTTGTAATTAGCCCTACCCAATGGGGTCACTAGAGTACTCTAGTACACCAAATCTTTTCAGATATTGATTGTACTCCGGGTATACCACAAGCTCAGAGGCAAGCAGAATAAACTCCACAGCCACTAGTTTGATAGGTTTTATAAACACACATCCCTGGTGGTGATACCTATATGACAAATTGTGGAACCATGTGATGAACTGCATTTATCTCACACCTCTGTCCACCATGCTCTACTCCTTCTCCAGGTCGGATTCTAACATCCCAAAACCATTGAGTAGCCTCAATCAATCACCATCATTTTAAAAACACCAAACACAAAACATTTTTCCTTCTTTCTCCCAAGTCAAGAATTTTCACCCTTCTCCAAAAAATTTACATTGATTCTAGGCCCTGAACAGGCACTCTGCTCTCAAGGACCATTCTGGTCATTATCTATAAATGATCTGTATATCTGAGGCCAAATAAGAGTCCCACTGACAGGGCCAAGCCTAGGAGGGTGCGGGGCCCGGGACAACGCCTCCCACTCTGGTCCAGGCCCCGCCCCACTCCACCCCTTCCCCCAATCTCCCGTCCTACCTCTTTCCAGCTTCTGCCCGCTCCCCTGAGTGACGCTGGGAACCAGGGGGCGGGGCGGGGCGGAGCGGAGCGGGTCAGGCTGTGGCCAGGTCGCTTGTTGCTGCAAGCACCAGGACCCCCGCAAACCCCCAGGCTGCCCCGCCTCTTTCCAGCTTCCGCCCCCTCCCCCGAGCGATGCCAGGAACCAGGGGGCGGAGCAGAGTGGGTCAGGCTGTGGCCGCTAAACCCTCCCCCCCCCCCCCCCAGCAGCCCCGGACAGCTCTCCCCACTGATGTATGCAGTGTTGCTGTAGCCATGTTGGTCCCAGGATATTAGAGATATAAGGTGGATGAGGCAATATCTTTTATTGGACCAACTTCTCTTGGTGAGAGAGACAAGCTTTAGAGCTACACAGCGTTCCCACGGATGTCATTTGTAAAACTCCCATTGAGCCGACCACTAGAAAATATATCTCAAAGATGAATAGGGGATAGTCTTCTTAGCTGTACTGTCTGGGAAAAAACAAGGGTTTTGGTTGGTCTGGGGGATGTTTTGTTGTTTTGTTTTTAAAGAACAGAAAGTTTCAGCTGAAATTATATCCACTGCTCAAGTCTACTGCCTCTTCTCAGTGTAATTATATTGCTGGCTAAGACCTTTGGGGGGACTGAATCTGGAGCTCGTAGGTCAAAAAGCATCAACTGGACTGCTTAAACGAATGGATGGGATTCATCAGCTCTGAGGCAGGAGCAGGTTTAAACCTTTATATGTAGTCTAGCCACTAGAGGGGGACAAAGAGCCACACTATATTAGCATGTTACCCAGGATATTAGTTTAATAAGGGCATGGCAATATGACACAGTATTGTGTGTTTACAAGTTGCAAGATACTGGCCCAATTAAGCAGACACCTCCACATTCAGAAGTACATGAATTTTCTATTGTTTAAAGCCAATGCTGGCAGACTCTCCTCCAGCCCTGAGCCTTTGCCTATTTCTAGTAGTCAACTGACTCTTTTTTTAGGTTCAGAATTGGTTCAGTTTTGCATGCCTTTGCACTTCTGTGCTCCAGTGGGAGCTAGAAATGCTGAAATATTACAAAGAAGCCTATCCTCGTAGGATTTCCAGCCCAGCTTTGCAGACTCATGACATTCTGATAGATGACATAAGCTTTGGATAAGTATCTGAACTTTTGGGAAACTCTTCTGAATTGAAGGCAAACTCTGAACCCATAGGGGTTCGCCCATCATTTTTAGAAATGTCTGAACTAGAGCTGTAGGGAAATAGCTACAGATTTTAGTCAGCAGGGATTTTCTGCTTAGTGGAGTTGTATTCTGTGCATTAAAATGTCTTTTTCTGCAGTGCTTCAGCATTGTACTTTATTTCACCATCAGATCTGAACGCAAATAATTGTACAGTAAAATCCAGCAATTCAACAGGTTATTGCCACAATAATTCCTATTCCTAGAGAATAGATAGTTAAACTTAGTTGTCTACTTCATTTTGGAATCACATGCAGGTATGGTCATGACTAGTCACCTCTGTTGATCCTGGTTGAATTACCATGATCTGTTGATCTTAAAGGACATAGAAATTTATGTCGAGTAGTCAGGGCAATCATGCACAGTTTATCTAGGCCGTGACTCAAACTTCATATCGGGGGAGGAGGAAGTGAGAGCTCTGACTATATTTATTAATGAACCCTCCTGGCCCATTTCCACGGAAATTCCTAATGTCCCCTCTCATACTTGATCTGCAATACAAAATGCAGGACCTACTAGTAACAGAGATGGGGGTTGGATATGTTTGTATGTTGTGTTTTGGCTTTACATGTACTCTTAGTTTTGGATTCACATCCTGCGAGGATAGCAAGGATTTCACATTTTCCAAGTTTCCCTTGCTTATTTCTGACAGATTCAGAGTGAAACAAAATCATTTTTTCCTTTGAAATATTTTTCATGCTGCTTCTAGAACTAGGAAGGAAATAAAATAAACATGTAAACCTTAAACTTGTAAATATACAAATAGGAGCACACAAAATCCCATCTCCTTAGCAGAGCCCAAATACACACTGGAGCAAGCCGGCCCTTGGCATAGAAGCACAGCTCACAACATCACCCACATTCAGGCAGCATCGTGCAAAATCCCCTCTCTCTGCAATGCCATGATTATCACTGGCTGTGATTCACTGTAGAGGATTACTGTAGGACTAGGAAGTTACCAAACAGCTTTTCAATAGAGTACTGTAAACCTACTTCCCTTTTCAGTTCATTTATCAAAGCGTTTGTGGTTTGAATTTCAAGGGAGATGAAGGGATAACTAATAGTGAGCAAAGGGAGTTAGCCTGCATGCAGAGAATTTTACTGCATAGATATGGCGAAACAACTCCAACTTTACAGAGACCCGTGGAATTCCCATTAAAGTCAAAGGGAATTGCATATCTGAGAGCAGAATTGAACCCACTGTATATGCAAAAAGATAGATCAGTGAACACCTCTGTGTACTTGGCCAGTCTTGTATGTTTGGTGCTTGTGGGCAGCCTTATAGCGCTCGTTACAGCTCATTGTAGGAGCGGCCCTTCCTGCCATGCTTCACAGAGCTCTGGAGGAAAGAGCCTTTTTACATTTTTAAGGCTAAACTGTATATCATCAGGAAGGAAGCTCGGTGAAATCTTTACTGACTCCTCCTGGAGCTGGTGCCGAAAGGTGGAGTGGTTTCCTGGGGGTGGCCTTCTTTCTCTAGGGCCTCAAGAAGTCTCAGTTTGCTGAGTGATCTAAACTAAACAAAAAAAGCTCAAGGCCATAATGTTCTCTCTCTTACGGCCATGTTCTCTGGTTGAGTGCGCAAAGTCTGACTACACTCCAAGGTGTCCCTGCGTAGAATGAGAGCAAAATGACAGCAGGGGGCAGCAGCGGAACCTCTATAGCTACAAAGGCACATCTGAGAGCCTTTGAAGCTAGTTTAGCATAAAGCTGGCCATTTCAACCCATGTTCAGTGCCAGCAAATTCACTAAGGGAAGGCTCATGGTTTGGTTTGGAACCTCATTGAAGTAGGATGATGAATGCCCACAGGCACAGGCATGCCTCTCCATACTACTAACTTGCTGTGACTCATTGTGAATTGCCAGCATAACAAGTCTTTTCATTGCTTTTAATGTTTAAGAGGCATCAGAAAGAACATCCAGCTACAGCAAGAAACCTTCTCTCATTATCTGTGTGGCCTTTTTGATGAATTATAAAGAGCTTGGGCTGCGTGCTAAGCACGTACGGATGCCAGGCCATAGGCAGAACTATTTTTTTCTCTTTTAAGTGAAGGGAATTTTTAAGAAATTTGCTGTATGATCCAGAACTAACTTTGTGCAAGATGGAGCAGTAGCGGGGTCTACTGATTGAAAACACTTGCAAAACACTCATTCAAAATATTTGCTCTGAACTTTTGGGGGATGCTTATCATTCTGTCTATTGCACGTACACCGCCCCAGTACGATAGTATCTCAGCGCCTCACCGCACCCGTGTGAGGCAGGGCAGTGCTGTTATGCCTGTTTTACAGATGGGGAACTGAGGTCCAGATTGCCCGTCTGGCTGATTTGCCCAAGATCACACAGGAAGTCTGTGAAGGAACAGCGGAGGGCACCCACAACTCCCAAGTGCCAGGCTTGTGCCCTAACCATTCTCCTCATTGTGGAGTCCAAGGTTTGGAGAACATTGTGCATTAATTTTTGGACTCAAATAACTAACTCAAACGTATGAATGTTTGTTCCTGGTCTTCAAATCCATGTTTTAAAACAAGGCATGCCAATTAAAAACCAACCCATAAACAAAACCCAAACCACCCAGCCACATGTATGGCTAGTGAAGGGAAAGTCTTGGCTATACCCTACAAAGAGCCGGACTCTCCCCAAATGAGAGGTTTGTAAGGTGCCCTAAGAGTTAGACTCAAATAGTCTCAAGCTTTGGGCAAGTTCAGACCCAGACTTTGAAGCTTCACTCTCTAGATTGGCCTGCACAAAGCATTGCCAAGTCAGTGAGGTAGTTCAGCACAAGATCCAAATGCTGAAATTTGGCCCCCTCCGGTATAGGACATTTAATTTTCTCCATTAAACATTAAATTCCTTCTGCACAGTGTCTTCTTAATTCTATTCCATTCTGCCTACTCACTCTTCCATTTTTCACCTTGTTTTCTTTGGCGTTTTCCTCTCTCTCCCCATCCTTTCTCTGCAACATTTGCTCCCAACCTCCGCTACTTAGGTAGAAGATGAACCTGATAACTTTAGAATCAAACTTTCAGGCTTTGCCTATTATTAATTCTTTGTACTACAGTAGCATCTAGAGGCCTCAACCAAGACCCACTATGCAAAGTGCTGTGCAAACACATACCAAGAGACCGTTCCTACCTCGAAGAGTAGAACTCGGCAAAAAATGGAAAAATGGCTTTGTGAGAAATTTAGAAAATGTGAAGTTGTTTCCTTTTCCCATGGTATGAAATAAAAAAAAATACAAGTTGTTCATGCTTTTTATTTTAAATTCTCAAGATTTCTAAATTTTGAATGTTCAGAATTTAAGTTTTCCCCTTTCTCCTTTTTCTTTTTTACCCCCACGTGCAATAAAACAGATGGCTAATGTGCAGGCTTTTCTTTCTTTCTTTCCTCCCCCCTCACTTTTTCAGTTTCCCCCATGTTTCCTTCTGCTACTATATAACTTTTCAAGCCTTCTAAAAGTCTGGAGAAGCAACATAGCAGCAGAGTTACTGAGTTTCATTTGTCCTTTTCTTACTCTTATTTTCTCAAAAGTTGGATAAGCTTTAAACAGTTACGGTTGGCAAAAAAAAAATTGGGAGGAAGTCAGAGAAAAATACTTTGGCATTCATTCTGCTGCATTCAGTCACAAAAAGAGAAAAATGGAAAATGTATTTATTTGCTTGCTTGGGAAAAATAAACCAGAACAAAAATATTAATTTAAAATTAAATAATTTCTTATTCTTTACATAGAAAATAATTATCCAAAGTGACACTTTCTCATGAATAAATTTTTTTCCATAAAAGCCCATTTTCAAAAGGAAAGTTTTTCATGTGGAAAATTTTGGCCAGCTCCACCAGAAAGCTTACAACCTAAATAGACAAGACAAAGGGCATTTTTCATATGGGGAGATGAATAAAGACGGCCAAATATTCAAAAAGCCTTCACCACCCATAATGGGGGCCAGGTTTTCAGAAGCACTCAGCACACATTTAGGCTCCTGAGTAAGGGCCACATTTTCAAAAAAAAAGGCGAGCACATTGGGTGCTCTTTGGAAAATGTGGGCAGAATTGTCACAATGGGAGCTCCGGGATGCCGAGCAGTTTTGAAAATCTGGCCTTTATTTAGGTGCCTAACTGGGAAATGAACTCTTGAAAAATCTATCGCAGGGAGAGTAAGTGACTTGCCAAGATCACTCAGGAAGTCTCTGTTAAAGCAGGGTATCAAACCCAGATCTCAGGAGTCAAACTCCAATGCCTTAACCACAAGATCATTCTTTCCCTCAGCCTATCTATTCCTGTGGGAGGGTGAGGATGAACAGACAATACATTTCCAGGCACCACCAATGGTATTTGATGGGCTGGGGCCTGAGCCAGATCTTTCAGAACTCCTGAGCCTCATCCAACCTCAGAGAAAAAAGTGCTGCAGTATTTCTGTTTTAAATTCAGCTTTAGCTCCTGCAGTGCTTTTAGAAACAGAACAGGCACACGGCGCTCTTGGAGCTTTATGGTTGCTTGACTGGTGTCAGATGTAAAGTAAATTATGTATGAAAGCCCTTCATGGGATCTTTTACATTGGTTTTAAGGTCCAGGATTGGTATGAAGTATAGTAAAATAATAACAATAATACGTATAAAAATGCAGTTAAAGCTGATCTTTTCCAGCTTTTCCTCTTGAGTTGCTTCCTGCTCGGGTTGGTCACATAAATACATAAAGTACAGTGCTTGTTTCTGACCTCCCCATCTGTTTTACCTAAGGGATAGCAGCACTGACGTCAGTGGAATTAATACTGATATTCAGTGGTGTAAGCGAGACCAGAATCCGGCCCAACATGTAAAATTAGATCTCCAGTGCCACTTCTTTGGGGTTGATTTGATGGTCTCTCTCAGGTACAAGGGAAAAAGCAGCACTTCAAACAACGCTTTATAGTCAGTACGTGTCCTGGCATCTAGATCAGTCTCTGCTGCTCCAGGAGAGCTGAAATTGTAATAAGCTCTTTTAAGGGTCTATTGTGCAAGGTGCCGAGCATTCGTTCTTGTTGGGAAGTGGGCCAGATGCTCAGCTGGTGTAAATCAACAGAGCTCCATTGGCTTCAGTGGAATGTACGCCAATTTACGACAGCTGTCACTCTGCCCCAGCGAGCATACTCATCTCCCACCAGAAACAGTGGGAGCGTACTCAGCACCATGCAGGAGTGGAGCCTTACTGTTCAATCCAGGCTCATCGTCCTCCTATCCATTTCCCAAGCTTGCACATCTACTTCTATTCTGTCCTATGTCGGTTCTTACACCATGCTCAGCACCGCAGGAGCTGAGCACCTACTTACTAATAACTGCAGAACAAACATAAAACTCCATCTAGAAACACAGTTATAGCCACAACATGCTCTTCAGTTGCACTTGCTGAGTTGTAGCTGTGGAGTAGGTTGACACCCAAGCCACATGATGCGTAACTCACCTAAGTCAACTACAACCCCTGCTCCCGTCCCCATTTGCCTACGTGTTTACCATTCTACACGGGTTTTCATTTTCTATGTGCACAACTCCTCAATCCTTCCCTAAATTAACAGGGGCCAGAATCACTGTCTCTTCTGCTCCCCGACCAACCATCTCCATACCAACATCCTGTTACTGCAGGAAGACCAGGAACCCAATATATAATTCCATTATATTATTAATGATGATGATCATGATGATTATTACTACTACTACAGCATCAAATAGTTTGCTATGTGCTTGCTGGGTCCTTTGAATAAAATACATCAAAAATGACACATTTCGGAATAAAGTTAAGTGTCATGTAGCTCCTATGATGGGCTCTCCACTTAGAGGCTAGTTTCCAAAAGCATATTAAGGAGATTTTATAGCTTTGGAAAGACATACAAATGGTTGCTGGGGATCAGGCTCTGACCCTGCATGTAGAACTATCAGCTGTTCTAAGCTTTTTCCTTACTGTGTTAGAGCAGAAAAAGATGGAGTGAAGCTATTACTCCTGTGTTAATGTCGACAGGATCCTAGCGATTACACAGGAGGCTGGGAGAGAGAATTCAGCAAAAATGGCGTGGTTTAGCAGTCCACACTCTCGTAGTTTCAGGAATCTGAAGGGTGGGTGGGAGTGATCTCCCCTGGACCTGCCACAATCCGCCTGAGGGGGGTCCAATCCCCAGATTGAGAACTCATGTGTGAAAGTACTGGGCCAAATTCTCTTCCCAGTTACACCTCTGCAGTGGTTCTCAACCTTTCCAGACTCCTGTACCACTTTCAGGAGTCTGATTTGTCTTGTGTACCTCAAGTTTCACCTCACTCAAAAACTACTTGCTTACACAATCAGACAAAAATACAGAGGTGTCACAGCACACTACTACTGAAAAATTGCTTACTGTCTCATTTTTACCATAGAATGATAAAATAAATCAATTGGAATATAAAATATTTTACTTGAGTCTGTTTTTCACTTGTGAGCCTTGTCTGACCCGAGCAGCGGGCCTGAAGCGTATAACTTAGCTTCACCGGGTCTTCTGTGGCGTGGAACCCTGGGCAGTTGCCCTGCTTGCCCCCCATTAATGCTGGCCCTGCATTTGCGACCCCCCACCCCATCTCGTGACCCCTCTGGGAGCTGCAACCCCCAAGTTGAGAATCACTGATCTAGATGAGTTGAGTACCCCTGGAAGCCCTCTGAGTACCCCCAGAGGTACATGTACCCCTGGTTGAGAACCACTGCTCTAGTGCAGCCTTAAATGACTTCAATAGAATTGGACCAGTGAAACTGAATGGACAATTTGGCCCAACAAGTTGAATAAAAATGATGGTCCCCGATCCACAGGGCAGTCAAATGACACAACTTCTCCAATGCCTTCAGGATCAGGCCCTTACCTCCAGGGTATATTGCAAGGAACTCACTGCGTCCATGTTGGAAATATGAAGGGCTGCATCAACCCTGCCAAAATGGGAGCAATAGGTATTTCGGACCTGAAGTGTGGACTGCTCAACCACACCATTTTTCCTGAATTCTCTCTCCCAGCCGCCTGTGTAATCGCTAGGATCCTGCCGACGTTAACACAGGAGTAATAGCTGCACTCCATCTTTTCTCAGACTATTAGGCCTTTGATTACCTTCCTCTCCCTCTTCTGACCCTTTCATTTCTCGGATTCAATATTGCCTCCAGGCATTCAGGCACAAAAGGAAATAATTAACATAAAAACATAAAGCAAGAAAAAACTGCTGAACTATATATAATTATTATGGAGAAATGCTAGAACATCAGAAGGGCAAATTGCCTTCAAGGCACATTCAGCCTTAGTAGGAACAACATATAGCCTAGAGGTAGGCTTGAACTGCAAAACTTCTATCCAGATTTTGGACCCTTTAAACTCTGGGGGTGCTTGAATCTGGGGAGTTGGATGGGTCCATTACAAAGACAGGGGCAACTGCAACACATGGATCTGCATCCAGATTTGGCTTCTGAATCCCCACACTAGACCTTTTTAGATGAAGGGCTTAGGTATGGGCCTAAGTACCAGCAACAGCATTGATGTACAATTATTGCAAGCGACCTGGAGGGGGGAGGGAATATGAACAGGACTCTGTTTTGTCATGAGTATTTGTAGCAATGAATGCAGCACTGGAGAGAACTCCTGGCCTTGATTTAGATTTGACCTTTACTTTAGAGTTCTGTGTAATTACAGATGTAAACAGCTAGAGAGTCCTGGTGACACACGCAATGTAATGCTCTTTTATCCGCCAAATTCTTCTGCTATCACCAAGCCAGTAAGAAAGACCTTGTGTGGAAAAACCACCCACATATTTCTTAAACTGTTCTGATAACTGAGTCCATGTGGAATCTTTCCTTAACCCACTTAGGGAAATAAAAATGCAGAACCTGAACATGGTCTTCACAGTCTCCAGGCCTTCCCATCTACGCCCAGCATTTCCTCCAGACCTTCCATCCATGACTTGTACTGCCTCCATCCCTGTGTGGGTCTGGATTTTGCATGGACCAATGTGCCTTTAGACAATATTCTGGAATAGTTTTGTTCTTGTCAAGTTCAAATGAACTTCAGGAGGGTTCCCCTCACCACCCCATTTCAGATGTGGAAGAAATCAAGCCACAAGTCTTTATTCTGGCAAGGCTCCCAGTGATGGAAGTATTGTCTGACTAAGGACTGCAGGATTTTACTCATTGATAATAGTAGAAAAGAAAGTGGACTAGAAGACTTTCTAGGTCTCTATCCTCCCAATGCAGTTTTGTTCTCAGCAGCAGAGGGAGCCTGTGGTCCTTTCTCAAGCAGGGCTGAGGGATGCTGGTAGTGCAGGGAAGCTTGTACTGCAGTAGCCAGTGCTTATGGAGAAATACTAGAATTTCAGAGAGCCAAACTGATCAAATAGTGACTAAGCAGTGATTAAATAGTGGATTGCATTCTCTAGAGCTCTCAGACACAGCAATTGATGGAGCATCAGTTATAAAAAAATGACTGAAATAAAAAAAGATTCTTGTGTTTTATTTGCTGGGATTCTTTTTCCTATTTCTTAACTTACTTCAGTTTTTCTTTCTGCTGTTACACTGGGATCCAGAACACTAAGATTTCAACATGTTTGTTTCCCTTTTTGCTAACCACCCCATAAGATAGAATTCTGACATGTCTGACCCAGTTTCTCAGTAACGTGGCCATATGATTTTATGGCAGAATTAAAAAAAAACTATTGAGAAACTTTTATGTTACATTTCTGCATCTGTTACCATAGTAATATTCATCTCACCAGGCAACTGAAAATCATTCCAAGAATTTTTCCAAATACCCACAGAAAAAGTAGCAGCCAAGTAGAACTTTTTTCAGTAAAGCTTCCAAAATTTGTCAAAGACATTTTTTCCTCTGTTATTTGCTGAAACCAAAATAACTTCACAAAAACAATATCACCATGTGGATCGGCGCAGGAAGTTATGTCTTGTTTGTGTGACCGCGGGCAAAAAGTAGCTAGTGATTTTGGTTGTCCAACTTGAGACATCTGGGGCTGAGGACCCAAAACAGTTAGAAATTTCTAGACCAGAACTACCCCCTTGAGTTGCATCTTAGGTAAGTGCTACACAGGTGTGATGTGTTCTGTGTAACAAGTTTCTCTGCGCAGCCAGGCAATGGCATGCTGCTCCAGCTGAAGTCTTCGAATGGTTTTCAGGTGTAGTACCAGGCAGAGCACCTTGCCATAATCCACATCATCACAAAGGCTGGGATGTAATCACAAAATAG